>NC_134707.1:63871905-64171905 GCF_043290135.1 Rhipicephalus microplus | reverse complement strand
CCACCAATTGGCCTTGTGCGTCTTCAGTAGAATTCTCTTGGCTGGTGTCCGCCTTAGCCATTTCTTTCTCCTCGGGTTCCGACGCTGTATCATAATCTTCAGGCGAAACCGGCCAACGTTCAACCAGAGAACTAGCCGCGTCTCTTGCCCCCTTAGCCGCGTCTTCCGCCTCAGCGGCGTCCATTGTCTGCTCTTCGATCACATCGCAGCGCTCGTAACTGCTGCATATGACCGGACGCACTGAGCGTCTCGATGTCCAAATCGCCGACAAATTGAACACCGTGGCACCCTGCAGTCTCGCCGTACATGACCAGTCCCTTTGCACCGCAAGTATTGCATAGGCCTGCCCGGCGCCACAACTAGGGCCAATTCCCCGGCAACGCGCACTTGGTGCGGAAGGTCCTCCACCGTAACTCCACTCTTTAACTTGAGTAGCACGGTTCTCGTCGTCGACGCTTTGTCGCTGACGCCGTCGACTCTTCAGCGCTCTCGATTCACTTCGACAACATTGCCGAAGGCCGCGAACGCCGTCCGCACATCCTCATCGGCGACTCCGCAAAGCAGCCAATGAAGCCACCGTTTTATCTGCCGGTCCTGGGGACCAACGATGAGACACCGGTGTCCCTTCACCTGAAGTTCCTTGAAGGCCAGCCGTTTATTCGTCGCGTCTTCTCCGTTCAGTGTAACCGCCCAGACGTGATTAATCGGGTACGCTCCGAGTGCTATGATGTCCGTTAGCGCTCTAGTGGGGCCCAACGCGTCTCTGAAGTTTTCAACCCTGTAGGGTCTTGCTCGAACGTCTCCGTGTAAAAACACAGTATTTAAGGCAACGCGTCCTGTTGGCAGATGAGGCGGAATCACTTGGTACTGTTCAGTTGGCCTGTTACCGAAGCCCTCAAGGGCCGCTGAAACTGCCCCGACGGAGCCCTGCATCCTGCGTCCGTTCACTACCATGGCCGAAAGCAGAATCCGCTGAGCGACGCCGATGCTTGGGACTTGTTCGCAAACTTGCCTTAGGCAGGCTTGATGCCGGGAAAATAACTGTGGTAATACGAGTTATAAAGCGTTTTAGAACAGCAAAGGAACAACGAGGCACCACACAATGCGAATAGCGTAACGAGTGCGTCATCGAATCGTCCAACACATTACAAAAGCTTGTTTTTGATCGCCTTTGATTGGTTAGTTGGTTCTTCAAAATCTTGGCGCAACCCTCCTAGGGGGATAGGCCATGAATTGGACGGTGCCTTGCTTTTTAAATTAGCTGTGGCACCTATGAACTGTGGTGCATACCCACCTCGGGCGTAATTGCTCATCGTCGTCAGCCACTGCATGAACAATTGACACAAAATTCCTTGCAAGTGTTTAGCGGATACAATGCTTTCTCGGAAGAATGACGAAAAATAGCATAGCAAAGTCTGCAAGTGTGCTTGCAGCAGTTACCCAGTGAGTGTTTAGAAAAGCCTCTGAAAGGCTGCTCTTCTAGCTTTCCCTGTGGTGGTGCTGCGCCTTCCGCGCAGGCCTGGCGCTTTTTTTATTGTTGCGTGATCATTTTTCAGAAGAGAAAGAGATCATTATGCATTTATAAAGGAATCGTGCACCGCTAGCGATTTAGTAGGAACTTCGTTACTCACATCATTAGTGGCTGTCTGATTGAACGCTGCGATACGAAGTGTCACCGCAAACTAGCTGCCCATTTGCGAGCGAGCCAATACTTACGGAGTGCAACAAAAATGCAATGCTGAAATCGTATATGTGATTTTCGTTTGTCATCACAGACAACTTTCTGCGGTTGTGCCCCAAATGTGGCCCCGAATTTTCAATATCGTTAGAGTGTGTGAGTGCAGAGAAGGACTTGGAGTTCTTCGGTCCCCGTGACTTTTTGTGCCCTCCCCCCCCCTCCCGATTTTGAGCCACGCCAAGAGGGAACATGAGGGACGTGAGGGGCATCGCCACTTACCTGATGCCGTTTGAGCTCGTGCAGCATCTCAACCAGCTGGGAACTCTAAGATGGTTGCCACGGTTGCTTCAATGTAATATATGTATACCTACTGGAACAACATTAGCAGATGTTTTAGCAGTGTACAGTGGCGGTATTCCCCGTCAGGCGGCGCCAGTGAGTGCGACGCCAGAGCCTGTCAGCGATCCGGCATATGACAGCCTGGTGTTTGGCGGTGCTGCACCTTACCGAGACGTTTTCAAAGAAACACGTTCAGCCGAGAATGTTGGTAGTGGTCTGATCAACAAGTATGGCGACTGCCAAGCTAGCGTGCCTTGCGGATGACGTCACGGGAATACCTCGTATAATCTGATGCCAGTCTGCAATATTTACTCCTCAAATGCAGATGCACATTAGCCTGCACCATCGGGCACGCTCTCCAGGCAAAAAATTTTGTATACACTCACCTCGTCATCCATTAGTCTTTCTTCTTCCCTTTCCCCTCTCCCTGTGTAGAGTAGCAGGCTAGAGCAAGTTATCGCTCAGGCCGACATCTCTGCCTTTCTGTAAATAAACCTGTCTCTCTCTCTCTCTCTCTCTGACATCTAGAGCCTGGTAGCTTCAGTTGAACATGATTGAATTCACGGGTGGGACCATTGGTTAAGCCACGAAGGCGACCGGCTGCATGCTTCGGATGTCAGGGGGGGGGATGTCAGGATGGGGCATCTCGGTACTTTTAGATTGCATGCGACTATAGGTCGGCACGATTACTGTGCAAGAAGCACATAATTGTGGTGCTTTCGTTTTACATCTCATTGAGTGTTACTCTTATTGAGTATATTCTTTCAGTCAATCTTTATTTGAGCAGCCCTTGCGGTACAAATTGGTACGAAAGAGCAATGTTGACTAAAGTACTGAATTGTCTGCTCACAGCACCAGGCACATTACTTTCCGTATTCTGTGGCCTTCCGACGCATTGATAACATTGTAATGTTCGCGTGATTTTCCGTATTCTGTGGCACCTTGGTGCATTGGTAACATTTGTAACGTTCGCATTCTAGTCCTGCTGGGTTTTATTAAGTAATATGATAATTGCTAACTTCATGCCACATTGCTACTTGTAGTGAGCCAGCTTTATATATCGTTTATTCAACGAGAGCATTACAGTCGCATCGCATGTTATATTTTGAGAAGTGGCAAAGCACCAGAGCTTCTGATGTCGCATTGATTGGTTTCTTTATAGAAAGAGAGTTGCCAGTTCTCCACTACATTTGCGGAGCGTAAAACAAAGGTGAATAGGCTGAAGCCAAATAAGGTACGATCTGGGCTGGGAAATGGCTTTATTTGTTCATTCAGTACTATATGCTGATTCTGTCCTATGCAGGAGAGGGCATACGAGATACAGAGGATGCCATGTTAACGGCCAAAGAATTAAAAGCCTGTATAATTGTACGCAAAGGCAACATCGGCAATTTTAGCAATGATTCAACTTCACGTTCGAATTTCTTCAAACCATATTCTGTTGATGTACCGAAAGAAAGAAAACTAAATTTAAAAAGTTTTATTTGTGTGTGCATATCATCATCTAGTGGGAACATGTTCGGGATACAATGAAAATTAACAAAATTGTACACTAGGCTGAATCGGCAATATGAAGAAAGCTTAGAAAACAAAGCAAAACTCGCTTGGATTTAACAGCATATAAGCAAACGCATTAGTATTGTTTTCACTTTTTTACGCAACAAATATTAGTGCAGTAGATACAGACGAAATTCTGAAAATTGTGAAAAGCGTGCAGTACGATTTGCTATATCGGCAGTGGATATCAACGCAAGAATATCGCAATATAATGTCGCGTCCCCTTAGACGCCTAGATGGCGCTTGGTGGAAACGTTGTGCGCCGTGCAGCCAATTAGGACGCGTCCCCGGGAGCTGGATGATGGTGCTGGCCCTTTGCACGGGTCTCTTTTGCCTTCTTGACTTCATCGGCACTGCGAGTTCACACATATATACCCGTTATATTGCGATGATGCGCCAGAAAGCTTAAAAAAAGAACAGACTTCAGTGTACTGCGCCAAACAGTACGGAAACGGAAGTTATTTTTTTCCGTTAAATATACACTTGCAAGACATATTATAGTTTTTCACATATTATTGTTTATAAAACGTAGTATGCTGAGCGTTTAATTTTTCTTTATTGTCTATAGTCCACTTGGCAAAGATATAGAGATATATAAATGTTTTAATGAAAAGCTGAAAATGGTGCACGCACGCACACACACACACACACACACACACACACACGCACACACACACACACACACACACACACACAGAGAGAGAGAGAGAGAGAGAGAGAGAGAGATCGTACCGTTCGCAAAGTTTCGCGCGTTCACTGGTGCGGCTTTGTCATGATAATTAAGCTACCCATATATAATACGACATGGTCAGATTGTGTCCGAAATTTAATTTGACGTATGTATCTGGTTAGTGCAATTATCTCAGCGTAATCAGCACTATATGTACGCTTTCAGTTAGGACGATTTCTGCTACAGCAGCCCCTCCCCCGAAATTTTAGGTTTGTACGTGTGCACGCCCTCTACAGTTACAAGCGTCAAACGTAAGCGAAAATGGGACTATTTCACGCACATCTAACACTCGGAAAGTAATAGTAAAGAAGAAGTCTCGCGAGAATTACGTGAGTTTAGAACTTACATGGAATCGATAACGAATGGTTCCGTCCTGTCCACCGCCCATCTTTTCATGTGTAGAGCAGAATCATTGCTGTCATATGCTCTGGAAAAGTACGAACTTCGTTAGACATACAATAGACGAATATGACAACCTATGGAATGATCGTTATATCTGGCCAATTTTTTGACGATACCTTAATCGTCGATGCAAAAAAAACAGGGTTTGCATGTGCCATGTTATTAATCTTCTTCATTAAATTTCGCTTGGATACAAACGATTTGTATCATCTCTACCCGTGTGCTCAGATTTGGGTGCACGTTAAAGAACCCCAGGTGGTCTAAATTTCCGGAGCCCTCCACTACGGCGTCTCTCATAATCATGTAGTGATTTTGGGACGTTAAACCCCACATATCAATCAATCAATCAAACACTCACTAAAGATGACGCAAATACGACAATACATTATTTGCATCTTGTTCTGAAATCATCGTCCCAGTTCGCCATTACTCGAGGAAGTTTTTGTTGGGGCCAGACTGTTCCTGCTCGCTACGGAATTTTACGACGGATTGCCCCGCCACGGTGGTCTAGTGGCTAAGGTACTCGGCTGCTGACCCGCAGGTCGCGGGTTCGAATCCCGGCTCTGCCGGCTGCATTTCCGATGGAGGCGGAAATGTTGTAGACCCGTGTACTCAGATTTGGGTGCACGTTGAAGAACCCCAGGTGGTCTAAATTTCCGGAGCCCTCCACTATATACGGCGTCTCTCATAATCAAATGGTGGTTTTGGGACGTTAAACCCCACATATCAATCAATCAATCGAATTTTACGATGGACTGATTTCGTGATAGTATTCCACCATCTTACAATTCTGAGTTATGTTGAGTAGACGATTACTGATCGAGTGAAAATTCTTACGTTGCGGATCCTTCCGATTCCTTTCTGTAAGCAGAAAAAAAAATCGGTATCAATTTTCAGCTTATCTGAGATTACCTTGAAGTTTATTGCAAACACGCACTTACTGCAATGCTCCCTCTGATTCAAACACTTAACAAATATTGCCACAGAGATTGCTCCGACTAATTATTTTACGAAGAAGACCAACGGGACGCTATGTAGGCGTCTACAGTGCCTCACAACCAACGAGATGCTATGTGGGCGTCTACGGGGGCCTTCAAGCGTTGGGACGGAACTGCCACTTCTTGAAAAGCCTCGACTTCTCATCGACGCAGGTCAGTCGGTTCTGCAATTTGAAGAGGGTTCTCTTACCCGTTCCTACTAACCCTCTAATCCCTGAATTATGAAATCGCCGTGAAACATGAAAAATTGTTTTCATTTTTTCAGCTTCAAATAGCAACCCTTAATTTATTCTACAGTAAAGGACCTAAAATACAACTTTAATGCATACTTTTAGTTGCGAATTCTTCATATGCCATAGAAGCAAGGACCTTTCTACAGACAATGTACTTTAGAACTACGTAACACGTTGTGAGCCACCCGTGGGTGGCGTGCACACCAAATGAACGAAATTATTGAAGTTAGAACTTGAGTTACCTAGGCGAGAAAAACGAAAGAGTGAGAGCTATCGCACGTGCCTCACGCTGTCCGCCATCAGCTACAAAACACTTGATTTTAGCATTGAATATCTTACATGAGACGGTGCTAGATATTTCTTGCTGAAGCTAAGCTCCCCCTGAGTACTTGACAGCTGGCATTGAAGGGCCCGTAAACCACCTCGATATTTTCTCAAGCATTTCAAGTAAACACTTGCATCGTGTGCAGAATGCCATTGCGATCAACGATTCTGCACATGGCAGCACTACGAACCGCCAGCACGCTGCAAATTACAAGAAGCAAGCCCTCCTCCTTTCCAGGAGTTTCGGGCCTCCGGGTGACACGCTGAACGAATAATCTCTGACACGTCGTTCAAATATGCACACTAGCCACAAATATGGTATTATTGGTCGAGCAAGAGCCTACGACTTCCGGTTAGTCTGCAAGCAGCTGTCTGCGCTGCTTGTTGTTTGTCGTGTTACATGCGCACGTGCGAGTGAGTTCACGGTGTTGGCGACCCTTTCCGGCAGTGTAGCGGTATCCTATGATGGCACGTGGATGACGCGTGCCCATTCGTCACACATGGTAGTCAGCACCGTCATCGAACTGTTTTCAGTACTTGTGCTTGACTATGTTGTGTTGAGCAACTTCTGTGCAGGTTGTGCGCGTGGCCTGAAGCAGGACAGTCCGGATTATGAAAATTGGAAGGTAAACCATCTGTGCCATAAAAACACGAACAAAAAAGCTGGGTAAATAAAAGTTCAAGCAGCACTAATAGTTTTTCAGAGGTCACTTCAGGTGCACCAACTGAGGTACACCACAGCCCTCTTGGACGGTAATAGTCGCTCATTTCTGGCGCTCAAGCAAGCACAAGTATATGGATTTGTGCAAGTTGAAGAAGAAGATTGCATAAATCACGTGCAAATAAAGGCACGGCCATGCATACACTCATTTCAAAGCACAAGGTCTCGACTTGAGATGCTTCAGGAGAAAAAGGCAAATTGACCGGTTAATTGATAACCAAACTTAATTAGTTCGTACTACGGATGGGCATTGAAGAGAAATAAAGGGAATGTCAAGGACACGCGGAAAGCTGTCGTGCCAACATATTGCCACATAACGCCCAGTGACAAGGTTTCTGACCATAGTCTTAGCCCGTCAAGCCCCAACTCTTGATGCCATCAGAATGCTGCAATAGCAAAAAATGAGCCCATTCTAAAGCACAGATATAATTTGCCTTCACATGTCTGTGAGGCCCTTCGCCCAGTGTATGAGTGTCTTTCAGAAGAAAAACTGCTTGAAAGGTGCCAGTGCAATATGACCCAGTATAATAACGAATGCTTGCATTCAATGATTTGGGCATTGGCTCCAAAAGAACAGCATGCCTTTCTTTTTGCTGTTGAAGCTGCTGTGGCTGAGGCAGTGATGAAATTTATTTCAGGGAATGCGAGAACTTCATCTGCCACACTACAGCAGCTTCATTTAAGTTCGGGCCAACCAAACAGCCAGAGAATGGCAGAGAAAGACAACCGGCCTGCACAGCGCACAAGCGTGCACCTGCAGAAAATCCGCAATAAACTTTCAAAATGAGCCACCCTGGTAGCTCGCAGCAGAGACTACATCCCTGGTGGCTACTGATGACATACCTAGGTGTGTGTGTCATTATTTATTGTTAAATCTGAATAAATATGACCCTTGCTTGTTTTTGTTGATTTTCTTAATTTTTGACGCTTTGCAACCATTCGGGAGCGATTTCTCGGTATCCAGAGCACCTAGAATTGTCGTTCTTGTTACAGTGCCGAGCCAAATGAGTGTTTTCCAGAAGGGTAGGAGCACATTTTTGCATTTCTGTGTCAGTGTTTCTTTATTGTTCATTTATTCAAACAACTGATTGGCAACATTTTGAGCAGTAAGATTTCATGAGCTCTATTATTGCTTATAGTTGTCATATCGAAAACGCCAGGCCTCCATGGTAGGCGCAGCACAGTCACAGCGAAAGCTAAAAGAGCGTCCTTTCAGAGCCTTTTCAAAACACTTATTGGGTAACTACTGCAAGCACACTTGCTTGGTACCCTCTAGGGCATTAATGATTAACGTTTTGGAAGTAGGCGGGCATGTCCTATGCTATTTTTTGTCATTCTTCTCAGAAGTGTTGTATCCGCTAAAAACTTGTCGTGCAGTGGCTGATGGCCATGAGGAATTATGGCTGAAGTTGGTACGCGCCACAGTTATTAGGGGAACAAGAACAAGGTTTTGTGATGGTTTGGAGCATTGGAAGGCCCACTCGTTACGCTATTCGCATTGTGCGACGACTGGTTCTTTTTTCGCTGTTGTAAAACGCTTTATAAGTCGTATTTTCGCGATTGCTTTCCCGACATCAAGCCTACCTAAGGCAAGTATGACAACAAGTTACAAGCACCGGCGTAGCGAAGTGGTAGAATACTGAGCTGGCACTCAGTGGACCTGGGTTCGAGCCCCACTGTGCCATTGGTGCTAGGTCATGCCTGTCTAAGGCAAGTTTTACAAGTTATAAGCACCGGCGTAACTCAGTGAGAGAATATTGGGCTGGCACTCAGGGTACCCGGGTTCAAGCCCCACTGTGTCATTGGTGCAAGGTTTTTTTCTAATTTCTCACGATGTAGTTACGGACATCGGCGGCAGCGGACAACAACACCTGCGCGGGACCCGAAAAGTGATCTTATAACAGCTTGCACCGTAAAAGGTATTCCTACCCTCGTGAAGCTCTCATTTCCTACTATCGAGCCATGTGTCTAAACCAAGACTTTGACGAGTAGTTATTGAGTCATTGTTCTCAGAAACTATGCTAATAATTATCAAATGATGGTGTAACTAATTGACATATGTAAAAACTTAAGTGCATATTTGGAATTTGCAAGAAAAACGGAACAAGGCTGAGCAATTTCATTAAATTTGGTAAAGGAAATCAAAAGATAAAAAAAGGCCCACTTTCCCCCTTAAAAGTAGGCACCATAAAAATGGTTGTCAGTGGCTTCAACTCGTTCAACTTGCGCATACAGTAAGACAACTGCACTAAACTGATTAGAATGCTTGTTTGTTGCCTTCTGAAAACTATGCTATGTTTACTTTGTTTTCTTTTTTTGTTTTTGCCCTCACCTTGGTTGGACTAGCATAACGTCTTCACTACTGAATAGATACAACTATAAATAAAAATAGCAGTAGCGCCATGAAACTGCTGCGCTCTTGTGCGCACACACATGGCCTCGAGCCTATACCCCACAATCGATTGAACTGCGTGGCTGGGAAATAAGAAAATGTAGCAGTCCGCTATTGCACAGAAGGTACTTGGAAGAAGCGATGCCAGAATGCACCACATCAAAAAAAAAAGGTCCCCGCAGGTCGCGGGATCAAATTCCGGCTGCGGCGGCTGCATTTCCGATGGAGGCGGAAATGTTGTAGGCCCGTGTGCTCAGATTTGGGTGCACGTTAAACAACCCCAGGTGGTCTAAATTTCCGGAGCCCTCCACTACGGCGTCTCTCATAATCATAGCGTGATTTTGGGACGTTAAACCCCACAAATCAATCAATCAATCACCTCAAAAAGTCTGTGTCTGCACTGGTTTCACTCCACATTTTGTCATCGTGTACAGCTAGGAAGAATATTCCTTGGAATATCTACCGTCCTTAGAGGGATTGCCACACACGTTTTTTATTTCACTTCTGCTGTATTTGGTTTCCGCCCAGAAAGACTGTCAGCAATGATGCTCAGCGCAAGCACTGCCTTTCTTGTTCGAGAAGCTTCACGGTTGCAGTAGATAGTCAGGGTTGCGCTGAAGACGCGAACGCTGGACCCTATTCCAAAGCTCATGAGAAGCCACGCGACAAAGCTGGAAAATTCCATGCAAGATTTCTATATATGACGGCGCATCTCAATGATGGCCAGTTTGCTGACCGACGCTCTGTGCGCCACTATCAGTGTACAGCGTGCTGTAAATTGAGTTTTGTTTCATGGCTGCAAGTTTGGCCAAAAAGAGAGCTCAGCCTTGAGGGTACAGGCTTTTTTTTTCCTTTTGTCCATCTCATGACCCCGTGACAATATCATTCCTAGGGATAGCCAGGAATGATGTCCGCTGCGGCATGAATGACTACCCATGAAATACATTAGGCGTTCTTACTATCCTTCAAGCTAACTTCACCAAGCGCCAAGTCTTGAAGACTCACTACGCTTGAGTTTTGTTATATAAAAAAAACGGAAACTATTACAAGAGACCCTTCTAGAGACCTCACTCATGATAGACACCCGAGGCCGCACGTTTCAGCTTTCCTGGTTAACCATCTGCTTTGGCACAAGGGTGCTGATTTTCCCGTTTCTTTTAGATTCCTTATAAACTGTCACAGAACGAGCGCTAAAAAAAAGAGCGCGCCGCCAAATCCTTGCGACAACAGGCGGCAGAAACGCCGCGAGGTAAAAAGAAAAAAAAAAGAAAGCAAACATCCAAGGCTCCCGGGCGCGCGCTCTCCCCGCAGAAGCACGGCTTCGCAGACGATCCTCCTCACCCCACATCGGCGGCCCAGCAAGGTCGCGATTTTTCTAGAACGAAGGAGGCGGGGTCAGACCGAGTGAATCATCCTCCGGGGAGGGCAGTCGAACCGTCTCGTGCCTCTCCCCAGCCTTCGCTGCGCGTCGCGCCGACGAAATTAGGAGAACGTTCTGGAAGGTGGCGCGGAACGTATTTAATCAAGCAGCCGAGACGAGAGAAGAGGAGAAGACGGAAAGTTAGCGCCGGAGCGCGTAGGAATTCCGCCGTGTAGTCGGCGAAGGTTCTGCCCGTAGTGACAGAACAGGAGGAGACGGAAGTGAGCGCCAGAGTGCGTAGAGAGTCCGCCGTGTAGTCGGCGAAGTTTCTGTCCGTAGGGACGGCTCGAGCTACAGGCAAGAGCGTGGGTTTGCCGCTATCGAGCGAAGACGCGGGCAACAGCTGCGTGTGTGAAGCCGACGGATTTCCGGCGAAGAAGTTTGAAGCTTGGAGAGGGGCCATTTGAGGACGCGAGGTTTCCTGGAAGAGAAACTTCGAGAGCTACGGAACGACAACAACGCTGGACTTTGAGTGAGTGATTCTCGGAAGAGTATCATCTCGACTTTGGTTCCAAGAACTTTGGACTGAATAGGTTTTCTATCTCTTAGTCTTTAAGTGTCTTGGTTGTTCAATACATGCGACTGCATTGTAGCTCGTATTGTTGTCTGTGTCCGTTGTTTTGAGTGTGGCCGATTGTACCGTGTAGTACGTTGTTTGATTGGTGACGTATTGTATGTAACTATTGTGGAGTGTGCATTTTTATGTATTGTTTTCGATCTGCCATTATTGAGAATATAATTTGTTTGTTTATCAACTCTCGGCTCTGACTTGTTCTTTGGGCCACAGCCGGCGTCCGCTGGCGCACCAAAAAGGACCACTTCTAAATTGTCCACGCTTTCGTGGTGCGGTTCGGGGGGCCGAGACTTCGGCTCTTGGAATTAGCCCGGCGATTGCCTCCCTAATAACGGGACAGGTGTGACATAAACCCAAACGTCATTATAAATAAGTCATGTCTGCCATCAAAATACTTTGCTACATATGAAAATTCGCTATGAACGATTATTTCTAACACAGGATATGTGGTAAAGCTATTGGTAACTTACTTCTTTATAACCGATAATTCATTACATCTGAATTCGTTATGTCGACGTGTGAGTGTATCTGCCTTTGTCTATGACTTATTGGAATGAAAGCACGAGCTCGGATTACAACTCTTAACATGTGTGGCTCGTTTGAAACAATTCTTCGCGGCGCATTTGGGAAGGGTTTGTTTTGTCCTTTGCAGATAACTATGCGTGGTGTGGACATCTTGGCCAACGGTCCTTGCAAAGTCACTATAGAGGTGAGATGATGGTTGAGGAGAGATGATGTCTCTATAGAGGAGAGATAATGTGCTGCTAAGTTTAGGCTGTTTCCAGCCATATCTGTATTGTAGTGAACTTTAAGGTAAAGGAGATTTGAGCTTCTCAACACCTTCGCTACATTGTCATTACCTTTTAAATTAGATCCCGTGTGTCACTGCAAGGTCCTCAGTAAAGACGTGTTTCATTACAGGTAATACTTGCAGTGTGACAACTGTGCGTTCAGCTGCTCTCCTTCAATATGCTTTCTTTGGTTTTCAAAAGTTGTGCCAAGCCATTGTTAGAGAGCGTCTCCAATTTGTGGCTAGTCAAGAGTGTTGAAAAAATAGTAGTTTGGCGTCCAGTTCATGCATAGGCAACCTGGATTCACGGTGATGATATATGAATGGGGGATCGTTAAAGTTCTGATACTGCACTCTACAAATACGCTTGTGAACTTGAATTGGGCAATAACGTCGCATAAAAGGATGCAAATTTTAAAGCTGCAGCCCAAGTGATTTAAGGGATACCAGCAAGTAGGTAACGACATATGATGCTTGATTTTGTGGAGTGTAACGTCCCAAAACCACTATTTGATTATGAGAGACGCCGTAGTGGAGGGCTCCGGAAATTTAGACCACCTGGGGTTCTTTAACGTGCACCCAAATCTGAGTACACGGGCCTACAACATTTCCGCCTCCATCGGAAGGGCAGCCGCCACAGCCGGGATTTGATCCCGCGACCTGCGGGTCAGCAGCCGAGTACCTTAGCCACTAGACCACCGTGGCGGGGCAACGACATATGATGCATCGATTCAAGATGAAAGAGTTTCTCTAATGAGTTTTACGGCTTGGTGCTGATGAAAGTGCCTTGGAGCTGTTTGTACGACATAAAAAATAATAAATTACTTGTGATCAATCAAACTATCTTAAATTTGGTAACATATACGATTACTTTTTTGGGACGTTAACATTCTGGATTGTTTAATAGCAGTGTCTTGTAGGTGATAACCAATGCTATCTTCTTTTTGAATTACCTTCTAAATAAATTACCGTTTTTTTCCAAAATTTAGTTGTAACCAGTCTTCTACAGCAGTTGTCCTGAAATACAGTAGACTGTCAGTAAACAGAAGTGTGTCGAACAGAAGTGCTGCTTTAAGGGAACGACTGTCTCCAGCACGATTGATTTCGTACTTGGATTGTCTACCCTCGCTCATTTCTCAGTAAAAGAAACTCCTGTTAAAGACAACACATTTACCTGGTCTGTTCATGTTCCGGTTAAAGGCAGTCTACTGTACACATGACTGCTCTGTAGGGACTCTCTCGTCGAACTGGACGGGGTGTCCTTGTAGTGCTTTGCCCTATAGTGCCAGCAACCGTGAACCGCAAAAATTTGTTCAAGAAGTTGACATTAGCATCGAAGCAGTGCACCACTCATACAAGCTAGTGTTCAAGGTATTCTTGTGTTATAATGCCACCCTTTTTCTGGCACCCACGTTGAGGGAGTGTTTTGTCTAGAAGCTGACCTGTTAATTAAAAACTATGCAGAAAAAATCCTGTTGAAGGTTAACAGCGTGCAACACTTTCATCACACAGAAGCTGCATTAAGCGTCCCAGCCGTCACGAAAGCCTGCAGCTTTTCACTACCATGCAGATTGCAAGCGTTCATTGTAGCTTGAATAAACTTGTTATTGCGTTATGGGGCAATCAAGTTTGATTTTATTCATATGTGGGGTTTAACGTCCCAAAACCACCATATGAATATGAGAGATGCTGTAGTGGAGGGCTCCGGAAATTGCGACCACCTGGGGTTCTTTAACGTGCAGCGAAATCTGAGCACGCGAGCCCTGCAGTGTTTTCGCCTCCATCAAAAACGCGGCTGAGATTGGTGCCAGAACCTGCATGTCAGCAGCCACTACACTACTAGACCTTAGCCACTAGACCTCCGCGGCGGGACTTGGCAATAAAATTTCGCCGGAATGCAATGCAAAAGCAATCGACTACATTTCTGTAATTGCTCAGTTACTACATTTCTGGGGCTGTAATTTATCACTGTAAAGAAATGAATTTTAAAGGAAGTAATCGCTAATATACTGGGTATTAATTTTTTGTATTGTTTACAAGTCTGCGGCTGCAAATGTTTTTTACCTTCAGTTTGTGTGCTCTTGTGCAACAATGATATCTGAGGTTTTACCTGCAAAAACCATGATATCATATTGAGGTAGGACGTAGTAGACAGCTTTAAAAATTTCGATTACCTGGTGTTTTTTTAACATGCATTGACGTTTTGTGCAATTGGGGAAGGTGTTTTAGTCAAACATTGTCATTGTAGCATTGCACAATCCTTCTAGCCTTAAAGTATTTCCTCGCGTACCACCTGAAAGCATCAAGTCTGGTCAGCTGCCAGCTTGCAATGCTCTGTGATGCCAACAGGCAGATAAACGAGTGTTTAAGATTTGCCGTCATGGCTGCTGGAGGCACTGACTGGTACTCTTATGTTTGAATGCACGTACATTTCCCACAAAATGGATAGGGGGACAGGTGCCGCTGAAATCCAGTTTGTGGAACACCGACGTGTTATTCGAAGGTCGCAGGTTCGGTGTGTGCCCACGACAAGTTATCACTTATTATACTTTTTTGTCGTCACATTTCCATAACAATTATTTTTAATAACATCCCCTATATGTTCCTTCACATTATAATCTGGTAGCTCTTGTTAATATTGTGTCTAACAAAGGAAAACGAGCCCTAAAATATTACTCCTTTCGTGTATTGATTTTTTTTGTGTGTGTGAGAGAAATGTTAACGATCCACTGGAAGGCAACTTGCAGGTACATTTTTTGATGGACAAACATACAACATTTAAGAATAACAATTACATTTGACAAAGATCGTGATGCTGTCAGCAAATATAACATTATCACAGCAGTTGCAACACAATGACTGTTGGCCGAGAAAGGATACAGTTCTGCGATAGAAAGAATTTTTGGCTAGAAAATTTTTTTAAAATGAAATAACCTGCTTTGAAAGAAACACTGATTACGGATGTTGGAAACATTATTCTGAAGTGTGATCAGTTTTGCTGCTCTAAAACTGCTTTCAGTGTCAAAAGTCTTTGAAGCACCTGGTTCACGATGCTGTCACACACTTTATCGCGGTACTATTGTGCGTCATCAGGAAGTTCTTTTCTTCTGAAGAAATGACACCCTGGTGAAGTTGGCCGACGTTCTTGATGGGAAGCCTACCCAAGCATGTAGGGAAAGCAGCAAGGAAATGCTGTGTCACGACGAATGCCTCTACCCTTGCAATGACATAAGCGAAGTGACTGTCAGCCTTGTGAGTGAGGCCCAAGCTCTGTGTCCGGTTGTTTTTCGCTGGTTGTTCATCTTCCAAGAGTTTCTTGCCGACCGGTGCAGTAAGCTTGAAACCGACGCAGTTCAGGCCATCACCACCAACTTTCCGTCCCTGCGAATACTGGCCATAGAATACCGCCACGCAAATGATGTGGGTGAGCACTCAAACTAAGCGGTGTCTAAGCGAGTAAACAGATCTGTGTAAGGCTGCTACGAGACAGTTTATTTATTGCTATCTCTTTTAAAAAACATTCTCAATGGCCTATTGACATGAGCAGTGCGTGAGTTTCTGCAGTATGGCGGTTTATAAGGTTGCAACTTTGTATGCCCCTTTTACGATCCTATACACTCAAACCTCAATATAACAAACCCGGATATAACAAAATATCTGTTATAAAGAAGTGAATTTACAATAATCTATTAATAGCTGTAGTGTGAGGAATATACGTTTGTAACAAAGTTTTTGATGAAACGAGTTTATTTATCGTGCGAGATGCAACATTGTTATTCTCAGGTTTGGGTGTATAGCGCCTAACTTAAGGCCTCGCTACAGCCGTGATACACCGCCATTGCAACCATTGGTCATCGCTAACAACCCATGAAGAGCCATGGCGCCCTTTGGCCACCTATGATCCTCGTGCCTCGAAACCCTACTTATCGTCGTGAAGGCTTCAACTTAAAAATATTTTATGGCAGGTTTGTTGACGATGGAGTTGCAAAGCTTAGCTAGCTTGGCTGTTGTCATCAGCAGGGTGTAGGTGAAATAACTAAAGTTAGTGCAGCAGCTTAGCACGTAGACTTTATAAACTGTTGATTGACAGTGCGTGAGAAAATGCACTGTCAGTCAAAATGCGTGAGCAGGTATTTCCTAGAGCTGAAGGTTTGTGTACTCTAATTGCGTGGGAAAGACACGAGTGGGCAATGTTTTCTAGCTGACGATTCCGCATATAATGATGCCTAATTCGTATTGTTGGCATTGACGCATGGTTATGTCAAACAGTAGAGGAACAAGAAAGAGATTGGGGGACATTCAGAAGAAACATGCTGCAAGGCTGTGTGTGCACTGTAACTTGAAATTGGAATAATTTGAAAGTTGGTACTACTCGCTTCACTGTGTTGTTACTTTTGGCATTCACAGGATTCTTCTTCCGTGTGGCATCAGTTTCTCTACTCGTGTGTGAAATTTCGCCAGCATTCGGCATCACATTTTATTGATGCCTATATTTTGCTTGCTCTATCACGAGCCATTCGTCACCATCGCGTCGCAAGTTTCTGGAAAACCAGAAAAAAAAACACTTGTCACCCAGAAAATATCATGGCTACTTCCGTAACATGGTAGCACCCCCCGACTATCGCTTCAGTTGCGATTTGCTCTTCATGCTTAAAGAGGTACTGACACAAAAACTTTGACCTCGCGTTTTTGTGCTCCAATGCGTAGCTGGGGGCCTGTTTGTGATGACACGACACATCACTTGCTGCAGCACGTGACAGATAATTAATTACAGGCTCCTCATTATCAATCAGTTTCGGTTTGAGACAGTGCCAAAAACTGGGTGCAATTGTCGCCACCTAGCCTGTGGAGCTGTTGACCACGTCAGCACCCAGAACTGTGACACACTTCTGCACGGACAGCTTGCACAAGGTCCAACCACCGAAGATGAGTGAAGTGCAACAAAGAAAATGTTTCCAAACAGTGCATGCGTTTGTCAATTGCAAAAATCTCAGCGACCTAACTTTTTTCCCATCACCGCATTTTTCGCTCATCCCGAAAAAGTTGTCATTAAATTCACCCCGCATAAAGAATGCACCCCAAATTATGCGCCAATTTTTCCCGAAAAAAAAGTGCGTTCATTGCGTCAGTAAATATGGTATATTGTAACGACATCATGATACTTTTTTATTGAGTCAAATATTTGTGCTCATAATGTGGATTAGCGCTTACAGTAATGAAAAAGTTACGACATTACTTGCTTGCAGCAAGTTTCCTTTGCTGAAACTTGCGACATAAATGTAGTTAGGCTTACAAGTTATGCTTTAGGGAGGCCAGGCTTTCGTATACTGTAATTCAAACCACGATGTAACCAAATACTCGGTATAATGAATTATATAACAATAGTCTTTCAATAGATGAATTGTTTGGAGTAAACCTCTGTAATGAATTTTCGGATATAACAAACTTATTGTCATGTAATATGAAACTTTGTTGAGATGAGGTTTGAGCAGCATGTTGTTGTCACTTCTTGTGTAGCATATGGAAAGAATGCGTGCACAAGAAGTCTTTTTCTTGCCCTTTGAGCTCCTCGATGATTGATCCCTTTTAATCATCAGCAGAAAAAGAAAAAATGGAAGCAAGTGGGAAATAATAATAAAAAGAAACACATAGAGAACAGAAAGGGGAATAAATAAGAAGAAATAGAGCTACACTCAAACCTCAATAAGATGAAATATCTGTTATAGCAAAGTAAATGAAAGTAGTCTTGCAATAAATATAGTTTTAGGAATGTACATTTATGACGAATTTTGGAATATAACAAGCTCTCAGTGTAAGATGAAACTTTGTTATGATTACGTTCGAGTACCAAAAAAAAGAATATAAGAAAGAAAAGAAACGAAGAAGGCTGCTCATCTGCGCACTTCTGTCAGGCTTGGCACCTTTCGTGAGAAGATTGTGTAATTTTCTGTCCCAGGTTGAAAGCAGCCATAACATAGGTAATCGTTTCATTGTAACGCAGAACCTGAGGCAATATCAATGAGAATGGAGAAGAAAGGCGAAATGTCCTGGTTTGTCTTCTACTGACGTTTGCTGAGCAGTCGGCCAACTAGTTTACACCATGGTAAACAAGGTGATCAATTGCAGTTAATTTCATTTTCAAACACTTTTGGGCAGGACCAGCGAAAACAGAGAGGAAAGGCAACTGCTCCTGGTTGACCTTCTGACATTCACTGAGGAATTGGCCTGCTGGTTTACGTCAGGGTAAACAGTTGTGATTGCTCTTGAGATGCGACGCATCTTAGGCTGCAGCTTTGTCCGACGTGTGGTGTGATCATCTTTTCAGCTCATGCGTGCCCTTCCCGCTCTTGCTGTTTTGTACGCTGCCCCCAGCGGCTTGCAGACTGACCGAAGTCGTAGACTCTTGCTCGACTAATCACAGCATATTTGGATCGGTGCGTCAGGGATATTGGAACGGTGCGCCACGCGGGGGCACAAAAGGCGTGGAAGAAAAGAGGGAGTGATTTTGGGAAATTGTGGCGCGCCGCCGGCTGGCAGGGCTTCCACGTGTAGAATCTTTGACCGCGACGGCATTCTGCACACGATGCACGTGTTTACTTTAAATGTTTGAAAAATATGCAGTTAGATTATGAGGTTTGCACTTTCTTTCATTCATAGCAGGGGGCTTCGTTCTTTCAGACTTTATGCCTTGAGCTGGTATCCGAGAGAATAAGTAATAAGATCATGTTCTACGTTACTCCGAACAGGCATAATAGTTGCACATTCGCTGAAATGGCATGAGATGGTGCTGATTGGAGCTCCGTTTAAATCCACATATATAACCTATAAAGTGGATGGGGGGCTGACCACAATCGTAGCTCGGTGATACAATCGAAACCCGCAATAACGAAATCGTCAGGGAAACCGAAAAATTTCGTTTCCGTAAGAATTTTGTTGCCGGGAGTATGAGACATAAAAACAGTGATATGGCCAGCAGAACGAAAAGAGTGACGAAATGACGGACGCAACGAAGAATGGGATTGTGTCGCTGCAAGGCTGCTTAATATGATGATGATATTGTTGCCGTTCTTTCTTTTTTTTTTTTGCTATCAACGGAGAATTCGCTTCCGGCGTCAAGCTTTTCTCAGACGCCATTGTAACTTCATCTCGATTTCGTCACCAGTTCCAGTCTTCTATTCATCGTTTTGATTGATTCCAACTGTTGGTGTTGCTTCGGCCTGTTGAGCTCATCTGACGGTGCCATCTGCACTCCAGCATGATCATTTGCCATTGCCTGCTGCAGTGTTGCCGGACACAGACCGCATCACTGATTTAAGTAAACAAAAATGGCGGTACCCACGCTACCATGGCAAAACAGACGTTTACAAATTTTGAGTGCGTATAACACGCATACGAGCATATTTTTGACAGTTAACCTTTAACGGGAGAGTAAAATAAGGCCCGCACCATGGTAGAAAATTCGTTAATGTGGGATCGCTGTCCAAAAACATTTCGTTGCCGCGAGATACGTAATACATGGACTTCTATCAACGTTCGCCGGGGATCCAGAAATATTTGTTTGTCGCAGGGATTTCGTACCTGCGGAGTTTCGTTGTTGCGGGTTTGGACTGTAGAGGATCGGACAAGTTATTCAAAGGTTGTAGGTTTGGATTCTGCCTGTGGCAAGTTATCTTTTCGTCGATCCACTTTTCTTTCTTCACATTTACTCTACGATTACTTCTAATAACGTTCCCTGTGCTTTCTCCGGTGTTATTGTCAGTTAGTTCTCATTGATATTGTGCCTAACAAAGAAAACGGGCCCATGAATTTACACTTTCCATTCTTCATGATGCATGTTAATGCAGATCCTGAAGGTACGTCATCAAGGGGGCCAAGTTAAGCAAAAACTGCCAATGATAGAGATGTGGCAGCCTTTTGGTCACTTATTTATGAAATCAGAAGAAAGTAATTTTGCTCGCCGCATGGGGGCAGTGCTCACGAGCCTGTGGGAAAACTTCCTTCGCCAAAGTGCCATGGGAGCACACCCTGGAAGGCAAACAGGGGGATAGCTGCCTCACCGTACTTATACCAACAAGTCTTCTTTTTATTCCTCCTTATTGTCAGCATTGTTTTTTTCATGGCCACATTAGTCAATGATATGCAGTCCATCCTGTGTCTTTCAAAAGCTTTTATCTCTGTTGCTTTTCATAATGTGACATGGAATAGTCACTTACTGGTTTTATGCAATGACAGTTTCTCTAGAAGCTGTGGCATTCATGTAATTCATTTTTACAGATATGCTTGTATGCGTGATAAGTTCTTCTTGTATAACATGATATTCTCAGAATAAAATTTGTACACTTTACCCTTGTTACGTATTGCCTCAATAGTTCTGGTATGCTGTATAGATTGTAACACAAACACTAGAGATGTGCCATACTCTGAACGTGCAGACACATGCACCATTGTTTTTATTACAATAGGAACTGTAGGGACTAGTTTTGCCGTCACTGTTGCTGTGATTTTCCATATCAAGTGCGTGTCGATAACATCGCTCCGTGCATCGCATATCTTGTGTGTTGGTGAAAGTGTGCCAGAGCTGCAAACGATCGCTGCTCAAGCGGGAAGACAACATGCCAGCTGTCCTTGTCGTCTAAATGGTGCATGGGGGTGTTTCAGAGTGAGGGGTAGGCTGCATAGATTGTGCAAGCGCCGTATACTTTGGCCTGTCATATCTGCATAGGGGATCAGCAGACCACTGATACCATATTTTTCTCGCCGTGATCAAGGAATAGACCTGTCTGGAAACAATGTTATGTTACTGCGAGCAGCCCGCTTGGGGTTCATCAGCTTCACCAATTTGATACAACTCCCAATTTTTGCCCTGAGCTGTGCCAAAACCATGGAATTTGCTGAAAGTATCGCTGGCCGCAGCGGATACCTATCGACGGTACGACGCAACTTCAAGTCCCCATAGTAACGGCACATGAAACTTTTTCTGTCGAAGTTGCATTAGCTGCGTCATCTCGGTGATAGATATCTGTGATAGAACATGCCTTGCAAGCAAACCGAGAAGTTGTGCCCTAAACCTCACCCCATCGTGAAAAAAGGATGAGGGGGGGGGGAGGGGGGCATTGCGATGTTCTGAAATTGTAAGGTTTCGTTCTAATCCGTGCAGAACACTGCTTAAGCCACTTTGTCCACAGTACAACGGTGTCCTGTGGGAAAGCGTAGCATCATTTGAAAAGGGTCGTTATGCTAGTCGCAGCACATTGCCCTTTTCAATTACTCATGCTTAAATACGTCGCATAATTGTGAATACTTGTATGACCGCTAGAGTTTGAAAAAAAAAAGACTACTGGGAATAATTTGGAGCAGTGATTTACATTTCTGTTGCCCCTATTTGCTTGTTTTTTTTTTCGCCGTTCTACTCCTTAATGTCCCTTAAAAAACAAAAGTAGTGCCAAATGCGCCCATTCGTCTCTGCCTCCTTCCCCAGCAAAACCAGTGGTGTCCGCCAGAAAACTGCGGACATAGACGTTCCTTTCTCAGCACACAGGAGAGGGTAAGCCGGTGTCGTCATGAAAGCAAAAGCAAGCACGCGATAGAGGACGGAAAAGATGGCATTTGCACTATCAAGCAGGGAGAGAGAAGCCCGCACATTGCCTCGAATGGCACTACGTTAGTTTTCAGGCAGTCTACTGCTCTTCAGTTTCACGAATTCCTTGAATTTGAAGGTCACCAGCTTTGCAGGTTTGACAGACACAGCAAATGGTACTGTGAACTTTATAATTGTTTGCTTAGCAGGGTGGTTCAAAATGCAAATGTTATTTGAATAACAGTGCCGATGTTTGCTGTGTGCAAATTAGGTGATGTCAGATGGTTTATACATGTTTATTAATGTAAGCATTGTTTTTATACTGCTCCAAGTTTGGTCTTTTATGATAAAATGTCGATGTATTTTCCCGTGACTTGCTCCAAATTTGCATTTTAGTGCTCCAATAGTAACATTTTGCTGCTCCAAAAATTGTTCCAAATCCTATTTCAGCTGCTTCACCCCTGCATCCCCTCCCTGGGAGCAAGTGCTGGTTGGCAAGAAAGTTCTGCCAATCGGATATTTCTGCATAGCGGCACTCCATGTGTCTGCATACCTGCGACAAATTTCTGTGAATCGCTATTTTCTCGTTACAGAACACCAGATGATGAAGATTTCTGGAGCCATTCACTACGGCGTCTCATGTCATATAATAAAGGGACCCTGCAACACTTTTTGAGCACGGTCAGAAAACGCTGCCGATCGGTAGTGGAAGCTCCGGACAACACGCCAGGCAAGTAATATAGCGCAGCACAAGGCCTAGAATTGACAATAAATTATCAAAGTCAGCTAAGAATTGCTTTTTCTTCTCTTCACAAATCACGGAGTAAGCCCATCTATCAGCCATTGGCTGATTTGAACATGGTGCGCTTGGTCATTACAGAGATCACCATGGGAGGCCGAGACTTGTCCACGCGTGCGTGCACAATCGCACTGGAAAAACTAAGCCTTCGAGGAAACAAAAAAGGAAAAAAGTGCTCAAGGTCACGAGACGCGCTATGTTTTTCTTGGCGCCCTCCATTGTTCCCTACTTAGCTTTCCTTTCGTCGGGACAATAGAACAGAGATTGCAATTGCAGCATGCGACAAATCTTGGCAACTTTATTCGCACAGGAAGGATTTTAAAATTTTATGTGCAGTTAAATTTGTGAGCCAATAAGCTCTTCCAGAGAGTTCATTCCAAGATTACTTGAAAAAGTGTTTCAGGGCTCCTTTAATTTTCGGATTCACAGCCCCAGATATTAGAATTGCTTTTTCATAATGTCACCACTTTAAAAGGGAAGGGTCACTGCATAAGAGCAACAATTGTGTTAGATTAACATGCGGAGATTTGTTCGTTGTAGATGGCAGCCATAAAAAAATCTAAAGCGAGCGTTCTACATGTGCACGGTGTCTGGTGCTTTGAAAAACATTTGCATGGCATAAATGTAGACGTAGGCATTACATTTTCTTTCAGTTTCTGTCGCGGCATGTGCACTGCAGTTTTAAACGTGCTACAGCATTGCCGGCAGAATGGTTTTGAGCTGCCATGCGCCGGGTCACGTATAAGATTCTCACTCACTGCCCCGAATTCCGAGTGGAGATAAACAAAAAAAAAACAACAAAAAAGAAGTTAACAGTTTTTGTCGCACGCTACGCTGAGGTTAAGAAATCCTCATGAAAAATAAAGCCAAGTTCTTGCTGGTGTTTCTCGTAAACCACTGAAAATTTATGCAATTTTAAGGCCGATACGTTGTGTGCATAATTTTTTGCACATTTACCTTGCTGCCTTTGATGCCTATAGCCTATTTGCCTACTTACATTGCTCCATTAGACCTGATGAACAAATTTGGGATGTGCTTTGTCGCTTCGTAACGAGTGAGCCGTAGAGGTGCAAAGTGCATGAAACAAGAATTTCCACTGTTTACATGAAGACATAGGAGCGTGTATGTTCTTTGGATGAGTGCCTGGCTGATCCGCGCAGGAGGCTTATGGTGAGCCACTGTAACCCATTGCCAGGGGCCGGGTCACCTTATACAGGATAAAGTTCACACGAATGGACACTGGTCCACCCTGGCATTGACCTGCACCCAAGGCAGACTGATATAATGGTTCGGGCTATGCCAGAACGGTTCGGAACTATGCCCGAAAATCAGGAAGAATGGTGAGCTCATGTGATCGGACTGCCCAGAAGTGCTGGCATACGGAACGCATTGCTTGTGAGAGAACCAGACAACAAGGCTACATCGGCAGGAGGTGCTTGCGGCCCTCTATAATCCAGCGTTGGGATGCCACAGCTAGGAGTCTGTTTTAGTAGGCTCTTCGGGGAAGTTTTTGGTTCATTCATGTTTCCGAAGTGCCTGGACGGTGCGGGTTATTGTGCACTTACGTAATCCAGCTTAGTTGGAGCCGCTACCTCTGTTCATGCCCCTCCCTACCTCCATATGGTAAGCCATGGGCAATGTGTGAATGGCCACAGAGCTCTCACAGCTTAGAGGGATGGTACAGCAGGAAGTTTGCCTCACCGCTACGTAGTTCCCACTTGCAAGGCATCACTATGTTGATGGTGGCGAAACAAGAGGCTGCATGTCCTCTCTGGCGTCAGTGCGCACGGCTGGAACACAACCCCTGTGGCTTGGCTATCTTGAATTGAAAAAATATTCTTGAAAGCCCCCGCCGAGTGGCGATGGGACCAAGTCGTTGCTGCTGCCGCTACAACTCCATCTTTGTTTCCTTTGAATATTAAATTTGAGTGCACAAAGACAGACTCGTCGTCTGGCAGTGGGACTGCCGAGGCTTCAAAAACAAAAAAAGGCTACGTTGATGCAGTACATGAAAATGCTTTAGAAAAAGAAACTTTCAGACGTAATTGCTTTACAAGAACTTTATGACCACGCCAAGCATACGGTGTACTACTCCGAGCGCACGGGGCGGAACATCACGATGTGCATCCTAGTAAGAAGTTGAATAGCTGTCATTTAACACTAGCTGGATGTGGTGAGGGACATCGATAATGCTCTGATTGAAATCGTACTGAGCAAGGGCATGACAGTCATTGCAGTGACATTGCATGTAATGTAATAAGTGGCCCAGCACCAGAGATTTTGCATTCAGCATTTGAATTTGTATGTGTTTTACCCGCAATCGGATGGACAAATTGAGCGATTCAATCACATTTTGAAGGAACACGTTCAGATTGCACAATTTAATCAGCGCACCTTCAAGCAAGTCTTGACTGAATGCTTCGCTTCGTACAGGCTTTTTCCGCAGGGCACCACAGGAGTGTCTCCTGCTCAACTTCCTAATGGTAGGCAGCCTCAAGTTGCTCTCAGCATAGTTTTTTATACATTGTAACACTTGAGTTCCTCCGAGTACCTGAGTCTTTTCTCGTCAACAAGCAATGAAGCAGTATATGTGGGCAGTCGTCGAGGAGCCAGACCATCCATAGTTCGAGTCGGCGACACAGTTAAAGTTCGAGTCCCAGGAAAACGTCCCCAAGTATCGGGGTCAATACAAAGTCATGGAACAAGTTGGCCTAACTTTCTTTCAGTTGAGTGATGGCAACACATGGAACTTCTTTTGTACCATCATTTCTCATACAGATACGGCTTCAATGCCTCAAACTTCTGATCATCACTTTTACACCACTTTGCAGTACTCGGTAGACTATTGCATGTGGCCTACATGTTCAGATATCTTGTCTCGCAGGAAGGGGGGGGGGCCTTTTGGCAGGTGTAGCTGGTACCCATACACCAGGTGACACCGTTCACATCGAGCCTGCACCAACATCAAAGTCTGGCGAACCGCGAATTGCTTCGGAAAGTCTCGTTGCAGCTGCTACTTCATGTAATGAGGCCGAGGTTGAAAGTGCAGTCTGGCCCAGTGCCTTCTCCGCCTCTTGAGGTCTCATCACCAGAGGCCGTGCAATCGCCAAACTGGTCTCAAAAAAAGCGAACTAAACCTAGCCACTTCGTGGACTATGTTCTAGACTAATATGGAGGTTCCTGTTCTCTTGTTCTTGTGTAAAGTGTTCTTGTACAAAGTTCCTGTTCTTCTATGCACTGTGTATTCTTGATGTGCTATCCTAGGTATACTGTTCTATTGTATTTTTTTATGAGTGTCTTTTTCGAGGGGGGGGGGGGCGGTGTTGTTTCGTTTTCTCATGTGAAGCCTTGCACAGCTGCGATGTGTAGAAGCACATCTAGGTGGTGCCTAAGAGGCATATGATCATATATGTACACAGTTGTAAATAAAGCAGTTGGCAAAGAGCCCTTGTTCGTGGCAAATGTTCTTTTACTCGGCGCTTCGCGCCCAAGTCGTCGGTGGCTGCCACCGGCATCGTTGGCATGCTGCCGCTTCGTTCTTCTCTTCGTCGACGTCGCGGCCACATCAACCCCGGTACAACATTTTTGCCGTGGCCTTCTGCAGCTAAGCTGAACGTCCGCGTCGTCTGCTCAGCGTGCCCATAAGGTCTGATTCGCTTTTACTCGCATGGGCGCAGACGTTACGGGGACCCCGAGCAGACGGTGCGAAGCTGTTGTTGAGCAGTGCTGCAGAAGGTCACGACAAAAAGACTGTCATAGTAAGAAGATATCCACGATGTTGTAGCGTCATCTAGATTTGAATGAGCAAACCAGCTGCGAAAAATTGTCTATAAAGAGGAAAGGGCAGCAGTGGCGTACCAAGTCTTTCATGTGTGTGTGTGGGGGGGGGGGGGCAAACGTAGCTCACTCATCAGCCATATATATATGTATATATTGTAGTGAAGAGGAATGCCCACTACTGCAGCGACATCGACAAGCGGGCGCGAGCTAGGACTGCCTGATTGCTGCTGCGACGCTGCCCGTATACTCGGCCTGCTCTTGCTGCTTCGGTACCGACGCTGCTACCGCTGTTTACCTTGCATTTACATTATAATATATATATCTACATTTGTGTGTGTGTGCGCGTGTATGTATGTTGTATTTTGAACTCTAAACGATAATTCGAGTTGAGTGAGAACAAGATAGCCCGACTCTTCGTTAAGCCTGCATTGTGCTAAAAACCACAGTCCCTCACCTTCTCCCTGGTCCAGTGGGTCAGGCTGCGGGATGATTGGTCCATAAAATGATTGCTCGTTCCCATTCATAACAAAGCAGGCAAAGCAATATATGCTTTCGTGCCTTGTACTGTAGCCTGCTTTGCAATGCTACTGAACAAGGCACAAAAGCATCGCATAGGTGGCCTGCAAGGCGAAGAGCCTTCCAGGAAAATGGTCACAGCAGAAATGTTGAAAAAGTTTCACTATATTAATACATTCCCTGGTAACATTTTTATTTCCTCGTAACAATATAATTGAGAGATTACTGTGTTGAAGGAAAACTTCGCCTTAGTTGTTGGTTCATTCAGCGTACAGCGACCAATGTCAAAAGTGGGAAGGCTCAGCTTCCCCCCCCCCCCCCAAACTTTTCTGAGTGGGGGGGCTCGCGCACCCCTGGCTGATATGCCTATGGAGGGCAGTGCTTCTCAAAGAGCTGCTGCGGTTGAGCGAGAGGGAAATATTTTAATGAAGAGCTGAAGATGTTTGGCTTTTCGCCTGATGTGCTACTTCAAGTGCTGAGTGATGACTATGATACATATCGTGGTAAACACATAACGCATACAGCCACACATGTAGACGGTGCTATTTACAAACTTTCATTAAAACCTGTGGCCCGCAAAAAGTAAGCAGCACTTTTGTGGCATGTAGTGTATTGGAGCAGTTTTGCCAAGGCCCAAAATATGTGTGAATGCCAAATTGAAGTGCTGTAGGAGATTTAAAGCATCCTTCAGAGACTTCAAATTGGTGTAAGTGGTACGAGGTTTGTGAGTGCTTCAACATGGCAACGCTTCACATGAAGGATCATGTCACAAGCCACGTTAAAATGTAAGCTCAGAATTATATTTAATATATGATGTCATCAAAATGGGCTGAAACGTGGCTGCCTTGGCCGGGATGAAACCTGCCACTTTTGAGTAAGCAGTTGGGCTCTAATTAGTACTATACCATGACGATAGACTGATGTGGCATACTTCTGCGCACTGCAGCTTTATATGTGTATAGGCCCGTAGTATGCGATAAGTAAAGAAAAATATGAGGGATCCTTAAAGTTTGCCTTTAAGATTTGAACGCGATAGCGGTATTCTGTTGTTAGTGCCTACTTCAAGCACTTAGTGCATGAAATTTTTTCTAACATACTAACACCTGCTACATGGTCAATACGCGCAGTAACGGGTGCGAGTTTTGTTGGGGGTGCTCCGCCTTAAACCATAAAGCCATGATGATAATCACATGCTGTGACACCTGATGGCAACGAACGCTTGTACCACACATTATTACATCCATATTTCATGTTGCATTGTGAAGCATGCATACAGGACATGTGCATTTGTAAAGCATGGAAGTAACTTTCACTGCATTTTCAAGCTGAACAAGTCCTTTTTGAGGCCCACCATGGTGGTTTAGTTGCTGAGGAACTCGGCTGCTGACCCTCAAGTCGTGGGATCAAATCCCGGCTGCATTTTCGATGGAGGCAAAAATGCTGTAGGCCTTTGTGCTCACATTTGGGTGTACGTTCAAGAACCCCAGCTTTTTGGAGCCCTCCACTATGGCGTGTTTCATAATCATATGGTGGTTTTGGGAAATTAAACACCACATATCAGTCAATCAAAGTGATTTATTGTACACTTTATTCACAAGCAGGTGCATGTCTGTGTGGTAGAATACGCGCTTTCCACGGTAACGGCCCGGGTTCATTCCCCACTCGGGACCAGAATTTTCGCTATATTTTTATTTGCATCTTTTTATATTTTTGGACGTGCACAAGATGATAATTTTTCGCTCACAACTACGGACATTTCTGGCAAACAAGCTTTTTAATCATGGAGGTCTGTTTACAGCGCAAACACAGACACACCACAAAAAGGCGGCACACGCAAGCGCTGCCTTTCTTTCTGATGTGTCTGTGTTTGTGCTGTAAAAGTACCTCCATGATCATAAACCAACTTGGCCCAAAAAAAGTGTTACTGAAGCTCTTTAACGCTTCCGTGTTAATAAACAGAGCAGCTAAATTTTTCCAAGTGTAATTGACTCGCCATGGACTACATGTGAAGCACCAGCGACAGAACCAAGCAGACGAGGTTGACTGCGGCCGGTGTCTCGAACCATGACGGCGACTTTCCTGAACTCGCCAACTTGGAAGGTGTAAGTGTTGAATGTCGTGAGGCACATGACCAACAGGCTCAATATGATGCAGAAGTTTTGGATGCTGCGAGAAAAACTGACAAGGAGTGGATACAATTTTAAGCTCCCCTGTTCACGATATATGTGTGGCATTTGAGGTAACACACTCTTTAAACAATTCTTAGGCATTGTGCTTCCAAATAAGTTAGACCACTTCATGAAAAGTAGGCTGTAAGGAAGAGAAAACTCGTATAATGCTTAAGCTAATGATCAGGTTAATAGTAATATACAAAACTTAATTGCGCTGTTAATTAGTACTCATCAAATATTGCAGTTTATGAGCCATAGTCCTAAATCTTTCAATGCTGATGTGCACAAAATGAATCCTGGGGACACTATGAATTTCGTGATAGATGTCATAAACTTGCCTTCGGCATTGTTAATTCCAGTTACTTTTGCAACTAACCGTGAATTAAAGTACAACAGCGAGTGGAACACATCTACACATACCGTCTCAGATATTGGTAATGAATATCTCGCGACTGGTGTCCTCTTCAATATTTGTTCGAATAGCTAGATGTGCCCTGCACACTTATTGGTCGAAATGTGTCCTCCGAATAACTAGATGAACTAATTAAAGCGTAATGCTTACTTTATTTGCATGCTATTTAGCGCGCGTATACCCATAAACGCCCGGTGCATTGGAAAGTGAAGATACTTTTATAAAATTTAGTTTTTCAAAGAAAGTTTCAAACAAATGTGTAATGAACGAAATAGAAATTTAAAGGTTAGTTTTTCTCTTGTTATATCCAAATTTGGTAAGAACTAACAGACAGCCAAGCAAAGGAATTTAAGGGAATAACTGTAGTAACCATGACAAATGCGAAGTATTCAAAACGTACACGGAATAATTTTGTCTTGCCGCCGGCGGGGATCCCAAACTGCGATGTTCGAACAACGCCTCCAATTCGCTTTCAATCGAGCTACGGCGACAGTCATCTTCCCGTTCGTTTTACCGAGAATATCTGTCCACGTAAACCTAGGAGTATTAGTTTGTGAGCGCCTTGCGTCTTGTTTATAAAATTTCTGAGTTACATATGAAGCACACTGCACATAACTGCCAACGCTTGCATGAAAAACAGCAGTAGGATATGACCGGCGAACCTCCGTGGAGGTCGGACAGTACGTTCAGCACCACGTAGATGGCCAAAAGCGCGAACCGAAGCATTATATTACCTGTCAGATGCAGTCGCTCGCCATGTTTACGATAGCGCGGGGCTAGAGTGTACTGGAAGCGCGGTGAAGTACGCTTGTTAACAAGCAGTTGCCATGACAGCCATGCAAACAACAGAACCGCAGTAAATTATATAAAATATTGTTGAACAGTAAATGAACTTTATTTACAATAAAAATGAAAAAAATGTTTTTACAGCCAAAATAACGTACATTTTATTGTTTGTGTGTCATATTTTGTTTTCTACGTGCGGGCCTTGTAAATATTCCCCCATTGGCGCGCACATGGGTTGGTCGTGTTCTGTGGTTTGGTCGGTGTTGTCAATTTGTGTGAGGATAAAGCAGTTGTTAGAGTTCCAACAAACAAAGCGTTGGACGTGTTAAAATGAATGAACAGCGTGGTTCCGGTGGACGAGAAGTGCGTCTCCTGCAAGACATGTGTGTATACATTCTGTTACTAACGAAACTGCAATACTTTTGAAAGCAACGCCAGGATTGTCGGTCTGACCCTCGTGCAAGCTTGTTCTACGTGTGTGGGTGCGCATTTATGCAACAACTTAATATTCGGTGTATTTTGAAGCCCTTAGAACAATCTGTGGCTTCACTAGTGGTGCGAATGCTATTGCACAGGATAACATCGTATTTTTTTTTTACAACCCAAGGGAAATGTCTAGACGAGATTGAATAACTTACATTTCTTATACAAAGGTCTCGGACGTTTAAAAAACCATGGTGTCAACGGCATTCGACCGACCCGGTGTTGATTACCGACAAATCCGTGCAAACCACGCTGCTGAGCATGGGTGCCGTAAATCGTGCAAGTGTACAATGGAACTGGACAGCACATGCCTGTGCTGTCTCGTTTTGATGTCTCGTGTACTTGTTTGCATCACTCATTTTGTTTCACGATGAATATGTACCAACTGGTTCAGACTTGTGGTCTTCTTTAATAAATTAGTTTTACTCGTTTCTTTTTTTTTCAGATGCCTGGATGCCATTACTGACTTCACAGATGTGAAATGGTTCCGGGATTTCGTGCTGCCACGTTGCCTCGCCGATCACTACTACACACGACTGCAAAGACGACGGTCTTTTAAGGATCATCTCGTACCTGTGGTATGCACCATTTCAATAATTCGCGTGGTAGCGCTGTTGCATACTTTCTGTAAAAACGCTGGGCCAGAATAAAGGGTACTTGTTATGAAACACTAGAACATTGTAATCGTGAGATTCAAAGAAATAGGAGTGGCTTAAAAACAAGGCCGCGCCTAAAGTGCCGGCAGTTTTTCCTTATTGGCTGCCCGTGACCATGTGATTATTAGCCGGCACATTTCTGGTGAGCCAGTCATGCCAGCTAGCTGTATTTTTAACCTTAAGCCGTCGTTTGGCTATTTTTGCCCTCAGACATTTCGCTACACTGATCAACATTGTCAAGGCCTGAGGTTCTCTAACGTAACCTAACCTAACGAGCCCCACAGGCATTGTCCAGGCAGTATGCGGCTGGCTCGCAGCGACGCTCTTTCCTAGTGTGCCTCTTGTCGTGAGATGAGCTTCTGTGAAGTGGACAATAATGCCTAGGTAGCGGTGTTCCTGTAGCTTGGGCAGCTCCTCGTCGTTTGGCAACACCAGACCAGCCTCGGCACACTCCCCAGAGAACGTGACTGGAAACCCTGCCATAGGAAAGAACTGCCGGCACCCAGTCTGTTGATATACTGCCGGTTGCCGGCAATATAGACACTACCTAAAACAATATAAAATATAATCTTCATCTTTCAAATTCACTTTGGTTGTTTAAAACCTAAGAAAAATAATATATAAGCTCTGCCTGTCGAAGCAGCTGATATTAAACAGTTGTCGTTCGCCCATAGACGTGCTCCGAGTTTCCCCATCAGGAGAGGGTGAAGGTTCATTGCAGTGCAGCACCCTCTCCCTATTAAGTTAATGTGTGGGGCAGATTTCGTTCCTCCCCCCTCCACCTCTACCTCTTGAATAATTAAAAAAAATTGGCAGATCCGCGTGCCTTGGAAAGTTATGCAAAGCAAGCAGAGGGAAAGTGACTGTGTTGTAATATTTTACTTGAGCGACACGTCATGAAATTAGTCCAATTATATGTATAAATGTTACACGCAGAGACATATGTTGAAGAGTTGCAGATGTTCATAAAAGCACTTCTTTGCTCTTGCGCAACGATGCCGACGGGAACATGAGTATTAGCAACACCAGAAGTGATAAGCTGAAATGCAGTGATTGTCCTTGCAATGGTGGTGGCCCTTGACGTTGCTATTTCAGCGTAATATACGTTAGCCGTACGGGATGGCTGTAGCATAGGAGTACATATGTAATGTTTATAAAATTGGATAGCTAGCACTGCAACAACAATTTATGCTTCACGAACGTTAGGGTCTAATTGAAAAGTAGTTCCGAGACCTGGCGTGGCTCCTTGGTAGAATGCTTGGTTGCCATGCAGAATGCTTCGGTTCGATTCCTGCTGGCACCTAGATATTTATTCTTTGCTTCACAGCTTTGCGTCAAATTTATTCATTGGGTCACAGCTGCTGATTTCGAGTTTTTCATAATGCTCAAAATTGCCCATGTGTGACCTCGTAGTTCCCGAGTGGATACCAAGTGTCAATCACCTGTAGCACGCACCCGTCCATCGGTATGTGTCTCTTTGGCAATAGGTGTTTGACGATGTACGTGACAGAATTGTGACCTTATTTGTGTCTTGACGAGCGCATCATATTCGTCAAAGCAGCTTACCCTTCCATACTAATTTTGCTTCGCACCAAGTTAAGGGGGTGATCACGAGAGATCCCAGACGTAAACAGCTAGATAGTTGATAAATGTGGAGAAAGACTCTGAAAGTGCTTGAAATCCGCAAAGAAATGCATCGCATTTAAAAGGTGACTCTGCACCCCCGCCCCGAACCCCTTTCATAAGCTTATGCAGACCTAAACGGCTAGATAGATTGATAGATGTGGAGAAAGACTCTAAAAGTGCTTGAAATCCGCAAAGAAATGCCTCGCATTTAAAAGGTGACTCTGCACCCCCACACCGAACCCCTTTCATAAGCTTATGCAGACCTAAACGGCTAGATAGATTGATAGATATGGAGAAAGACTCTGAAAGTGCTGGAAATCCGCAAAGAAATGCCTCGCAATTATAAGGTGACTCTGCACCCCCGCTCCGAACCCCGTTCATAAGCTTATGCAGACCTAAATGGCTAGATAGATTGATAGATATGGAAAAAGACTCTGAAAGTGCTTGAAATCCGCAAAGAAATGCCTCGCAATTATAAGGTGACTCCGCACCCCTGCCCCGAACCCCTTTCATAAACCTATGCCTTTCACTAGTGAAATGCAGTCGTGCTGGTAGGTTTGCGCTTGAACCTTATGGTTGTGCAGCTAATGCAGATATCACTTGTATTGAGAGTCAAAGGTTCATTATTATTACCTAAAAAGTTGTGCTTGGCTGAATAACATTGTCAGTTTTCCTGGTGAAATTCATCAGGACGTTCAAGTGTAAGTCCATAAACGAGCGAAACAAACATCTGTCATTTAGGGACAGGCAGCTATCTGAAACACTTGTGAAGTATTTGATGCAACAAAATAAATTAGTGCTTTTGTATGAAGCAGTTGCAGCTAGGCAGGGGCCGAGACAACTGCCATTGCTAAAACAAAGGCTTCGAGACCAGGAGTCGTTATGCGACGAGGGCACATGCGCCGTTGCATCGTGGAAGATTAATTCTCCGTAGAAGGGATGGGCGTGGCTGGGGGCAAAACAGACATTTTTGCTTGCGCTGCTGTCGTGTACACTACCTTTCTTCGCATTTCTTTTCCTGTTACGTACAGGTGCTCCATGCCAAGTCCATTGAAGCAGATTTGGCCGAGAGTCTTGTCACGGCAGCGGCCCTCGTTCACGTCAGGAAATGCACGCAGCTGGAGAAGCTCACCTTTTCCTCGGTGCCTTGGAATGACTCGCTCTGCGAAACTAGTAAGCCTGTCGTCTATGCTCTGTCTGCACCTGCAGTGCTACCATCTTTCGAGACAGCTTGATAACTTTAAAAAAAATTATTTATGCCCCGTTGCGGTGGTCTTGGGGCTAAGGTACTCGGCTGCTGACCCGCAGGTCGCGGGACCGAATCCCGGCTGCGTTTTCAATGGAGGCGGAAACGTTGTAGGCCCGTGTGCTCGGATTTGGGTGCACGTTAAAAAAAAACCTTAACTCTTTCGTTACCACGCGACAATGGTTGTTTTTCATATGTCTCGGGAAGATTGTTTCTGCAAGTTGGAAAAGTACTCCAGCACTCATTGCAGCATTCCGAACTTTACACAACGAAATGATTTTTCCAAAAAAGTATGTTGTAGGGCAACAAAAATATTTTAAAATGAATAAGAATGTGAAAAGTGTAGAATTTGGTCACATTCTGGTAAACAGTGCAAAAAAACACTGTATATGCAAAAATATTCAAAACAAAGAAAATTTAGAATATACATTTTGTTGATAAATGAACGAAGAACAGTATAAAAAATAATGAATGTTGTGCGAAAATGTTTCTCGTCACATAGACAAAGAAAATCGGAACTGAGGTGCTGCTTCGTTGCTCGTGCCATGCAATGAAGCATTGCATAGTTTTTAGCGAGACACAATTGTATTCGTACACTTTTTCTCAGTAAATTTTTGTTGTGTTGCAATAAGAGTCTCCTGGTGTTCTAATATAAGTAGATGGATACCTGTGATGTGATTAATCCCTCTATGAAAGAGATATCAAATGAACTTCGCTATTTCATCTAGCGTCACCTCTTTCCATAAACCACCTTACAACGCATAGGTTGGCGTTTCAATATATGCATCCAAGCATATTTCTTTGCATTTTCATGGATATCGTAATAAAAAAAGAACATCGCACGCAGTTCCACAACGTTTCGGTTGCTCCGTAGTCAGGGCCAAGATGTGCTCCGGGGGCCATCTTGTGTTTAGGGGAAGCTCTATAGCCAGTGCCAGCACACGGCACCCCAGCGAGGTGTGGACCCCGCACGTAACCAGAGTAGCTATAAGATTGTGCGCAAAGGTCAGAAGCTATACGCACTTGCGGCGGAGGAAACAACTTGAGGATGTAAATGAAATGAACCCATGAACGGCTGTGGCTGTGGATCAGGCTGATGCAAAACATTGTCGCCATAAAACTTGAAGCTGAGGTGCTGTCATCCTCAAACACCAAGCTCATCGTCGCTCAATTCAGGTGGGGTTGCAAGACAGTTTCAAGCAGTGCATGTGTTTTTTAGTCCTGATGCGCACCCATGCGCGCGTGACGATAACGCCGTAGGAGTGCCTAGTGACACTAGATGGGACCCTGTGTCTGATATACGGATGCAAGCAAAACCAAAGCTGCTAAAAGCTGCCATAGAAGGCCGCCTCAACACTTTCAACATGCGACGGACCCTCGCAAATATTTTTTATAGAACAAATTTTTTCTGACACCCTAGGAACAGCTTTCTATTGAATATATGGCATAAATTTCTAGCAATCATTACTGCTCAAAAAAGTCAAATTGCGAAGCTGACACTTTAATTCGATATTTGGCTTGCAAAGGTTCTTTTCATCACAGAACTTTGATGTCACTGTACTATAATCACGAGAGGCAGGCACTTCTGTCAAGTTCGCCAGCCTAGTGCACTTTTCCAACAATACACGCACATTGGTTCGTGTAAAGGTCTGTCAAAAATCAATATATTGCCGAAATGAGCAAATTCTAATTGATTCTAAAAGTTGAGTGGCTTAACTACCTACTAAAAAGTGCTGGGTGGATGAGAAATAAATTTAACATGCAAAAATCGATGATCTAAAAGCGTCGATCACCGGTGATCGATTTGGATAGGCGTGGTAACGAAAGAGTTAAGTGGTCCAAATTTCTGGAGGCCTACACTAAGGCGTCTCTTATAATCATGTGGTGCTTCTGGGATGTTAAACCCCACATGATTCTATAGAAAATTTATTTGCATATGCTGCTGCCTCCGTGCAAGACATTGCATGGGTGGGTACTGAAGTCGCTTGCAAATCAGGCGTAACGCAAATCAATTAGAGTACAAATAAACGTTAAACCGCATTTACAAGCACATAAAAAAAGCAAGTTATACAAATATGTATGTATCAAATAACGTGTTTGATTGATTGATTGAAATATCTGGTAAAACTTTTGACAAATGTGGGCCACTATGATTTGCTTTGTCATTTGAGAGTCATTTTTGTGGAAGCCCGCTAGGTTGCTAATTCACATGCAGGAGATATAAATCTCTTGTCACATGGCAGTGCTCTTAGTCTATAGAAAAGTCATCTTAATACAGTCGTACTTACATATAACAAATTTGTGTGTCTATCGAACAGCTGTAAACTGCCCTTGAATACACCTTAATGTTTTGCACAACTGCCCCGAACTAACCAAATGCCCTCTTCCCTTTTACGAAAGGTCTGAAAAACGCGTCAGTGACAGAGGAAGAGTCCTCGCGCCCTGGTGTTTCACTGCTAAGCTCGTGGATCAAGGTCCGATGGGCCCTTTTCATAATTCTCAACTGTGTTTCTCTGCGCTGCACACTGCATATTTGTCCAACTAACGGCAGTGGCACCTGTCGTGCTTCAAGCGGCGACGTGGTCATAGTTGAACGTACTGGGCTTGTCTGTTGTGAGTGTTTTGCGCCGACTAAATTTTCCACGTCATTGTGTAAGCAAACCGCGCTCCAGCAGGCTTTTGGAAGTGATTGGATAGCCGCTATTAGTTGTTCAAACTGCATAGCAAGAAAGCTAACATTAAGGGGAGATGCTCCTCCAAAAACTTTTTCTTGAGATATTTGTGACAGCTCACTGAAACTTTCACCAGTTGTATAGAGTTCGAGCTCCTCTTTTCAAATCTGCTTTTATTTTTTTATAGCTTATTTAGTTAATTTGTTGGAGACCATGCATTCGTAAAAACAATGCATTTTTTGTGCAAGCTTGGGCAACAATAGTAAGCACAAAAAACGCTCTAAAAATAGCAAATGTTCCTCCTAATGAATTGCAGAATTCAATAAAGTAAAGAAACATTGTGTAGCATTTGTGTGCTGGCCTAGAAAAGAAATTCTAATGCTGAGTTTGAGTTTTACCATACTCAAGGAAGAAGTTTCTGAAATTATCTAGCTGAACATGCTTTGGAGACCTCTGAAAGTTCTTTATTTGGATTCAGGACATGTTAAACTTTAGGCATGCCAAGTTTCATTGCAATCCGACTGCGTAAAGCATACAAATTATAGTGAACAAGCTCTAAAAATGCCGTAAGATGAGAAACTGAAAAAAAGAGGTTTGAAAGTTCAAAAACATGTTGAATACTATACTCTTCAAACAATCTGCATGAAATTCGCAGAGATTGTCAGCAAAGCTATCTTAAAAAAGGTGACAGCTTCAGAATAATCCAGCACTATATATTGGGCCTTTACATTCTCTGCAAGCTGCCTCCCTCGAAGGGCTTTTTTTTTCGGTACTGCGGCAATGGGTTGTTGCTCTCGGGCTCATGCGAGGTTTTTTTTTTTTTGCAATGGCAGTTCTTGTGATGCACTGGTTTTTGAACACCAATGATTGCTCAAAATGGTGCGCGCTGCTTGTGTCCAACGCCCATCGCACGCTTGCAGCGAAGCTGTCCAGTGCACTGCAGCTGGTGAACGTCTTCTCGCTTTCAATGCATGACGGATACATGCGGCTTGACGTGTACGTAGACAAAACGACAGTTGCAGCACACACGTCATTTCGGCACTAAAGTTCCCGAAACGATGCCAATCCTTATCGGCTACTTGCCATTACTCGAATGGACAGCTCGCACCGCCTGCAGTTGGGGTTTACTGCTTTTGTCGTCGAACATCTGTATCTTTCACGATGAAGCACTGACGAAGTCATCGGCGCTAGAAATGAAGCTCGAACAATCCAAATCGGGTGCGTCGCTGCTGCCGCGGCTAAGCCTAGCAGCAGACGAACCTCTCGCCGGCGCTTACTGCCTTGCATTCAGGGCGCCATCTCTCATACTGGTGCTGCGTAATGAACTTCCGTGAACACAAGTAGTGTTTCTCACTGGCATTCATGGCATGGAAATAATAACTGTCGGTTGTGTTCGGCGATGTCTCGGCAAAAGCAGGAGAATGAAGAAAGCGCTCGCATCTAACTGCGCGGCGGAATGCCCGCAACCAATGGCAGCGCTCCGATCATATCATGTGACTTTGAAGGCCCACTCGCCACGCTAAAATGCAGTGGAAAAACTTTTTGTTGTATGTTTAGTGTAAATGCCGCTCTGCCGAAGTGGGCTCTGGGAGAAGAGGGTTAGGCCTACATGCCCGCGAAATTTCAAGAGCCGGCGATGCTGTAGAGCGAAGTGCGGCGTGTGCAAAAATCGAGTAATTTCGCACTTTCACGAGCCACCGCGAGTGTTTTAATTGTGTTTTTCGATAACTTTTAGCTAATTCTCAGCTTTGATTTTTTAATACAGTCGAAACCCGCAATAACAAAATCACCAGGGAAACTGAAAAATTTTGTATTCGCAAGAATTTCGTTGCCGCGAGTATGCGGCATAAAAGCAGGGGTGTGGCCAGCAGAACGAAAATTTGCCATAAGTCGGTCAACTTACTTTGCTGACCCTTGCCATGCAACAACTTCAAAGCTCTTCCTTCGCTGGTTCGTTGCTACGTTGTCGCCATGTGCGCCGAAGAAGGAGTGAAGGGTGTCCAGCGCATTCAAAACAACCCGCGGTCTCTTCTTGGTCTTCAGTGTCCTCTGCTTCGCCCAAACTTTCGATAATGGCCTCGTCGGTCACTTCTTCGTACACGACTACGTCGTCATCGGCGCAAACGAACGCATCAAATGTGAGTTCATCTGGGATGTCGATTGCTCGAAGTTCCCCCCAGGCGTTGGTCAGGGATAGAGGCACTGCACTGCCACCACTCTCACCGTCAAGTGCGCTTTCGTACAAATCTTCGTCTGGTGAGGCCGAAGCGCAATCCATGCGTGATGCTTGCACGGTGGTGGTGAAGTCCGCGTGCTTCAAGCAGTTCTCCTGTCTGTTGAGCTCGTCCAACGGCGCCATCTGCACTGCAGCATGATCATTTGCCATCGCCTGCTGCAGTGTGGCCAGACATGTTGCTGGAAACTGACCCCATCGCCAATTTAAGTAAACAAAAATGGTGGTACCCACGCTACCACGGCAAAAGCAGACGTTTACAAATTTTGAGTGCGTATAACGCGCGTACGAGCATATTTTCGGCAGTTAATCTTTAATGGGAGGGTAAAATAAGGCCCGCACCGTGGTAGAAAATTCGTTAATTTGGGATTGCTGTCCAAAAACATTTCATTGCTGCGAGATACGTAATACATGGGCTTCTAAGAACAATCGCCGGGAATCCGGAAATATTTCGTTGCCGCGGGGATTTCGTACTCGTGGGGTTTCATTATTGCGGGTTTTTACTGTATACCGTATTTACTCTCATATTCCTTGCACTTTTTTAGGTGGAAAACCGATGCAAAGTTGGGGGTTCGAGAATTACGTGGGAAAACTTTCACGAAAACATACAGAGCGAAAAAAAAACGAAGTGGCCGCAAATCGGGATTCTCAAACCAGCAACTAACAGCAAGCATTGGAAAGTACTAATAAAAACTTACCTCAACAATAAAAGCACAGGTTCAACACAAGGCAAGATTTATTTGAGACACAAAAAGTGGAAGCAAATAGTCGAGAATTAGAATACCATACGCAAAGCTTGTGGGCGTAGTAGCGGTAGCGTTTGTCGCTCTACAGGAGCCCTCAAAAAGTAAGCATAGGACGTCAGTATTGGGCTAATGGCTATCTAACAGAATTGTCGGCAGTTTCCTTCTGAAGAAATGAAGTTTACCATCAATCCGAGTCTTAGGCACATGGCAGGCCCAACGCGTCTTGGTGGCTTACAGCTGCCGTCACCAGTAGCAAACACAAAACTCACAGACTCCGAAGGGCCTACTGGCAGCCCTGTTGCCGTTGTTTAGTGCATGATCTATCACTTTTAAACTTGAAAGCAGTTGTGTAGCTTCAGTATCGCCCCATAACGTGACAAGATTACCGACACAACATACAAAACAGTGCGCAACGCGCACTTGCCACTGCTTGGCTTGAATTAGATTGAATCTCCATGCAATAATAGTACGCTTGAAGTTTAAGAGATGGCACGCGCTATCATCATCAGTGGCTGGAACGAGCAGACAACATTATTGCGGGAGTTTTCGGGGATGCGATAATTACTCGAAGGAAAAAAAATATATTTTTGTTGGGTTGGGGGGGTGGGGGTGCGAGAATTATGTGAGTGTGACGATTATGCGAGTAAATACGGTATTAAAGAGAAGGCTTGGAGGAATACAGAACACAACAAAACACAGGATTGACTTTTTTGAGAAAAAAAAACACAGTTTTTCGACCTGCATCTCCCCTTAAAGTGTGAAAAGGTTCTGTTGTCAATATGGAGGCAGGCAACAGCGGAATCGTCCAATGCTTTTTATAGTAGCGTAGCTGTGACGTCACACAAAGGGCGAGTTTCCTACGCTGCTCAAAGATGCTACAACGTAGGCACTGCTGCGCCACAAAGGCATTCATCCACGCTATCCGTGTATTGAAATGCTCGCGCACTGTGAGACAAGCTGCTGGAAACGATGTGCTCAAGTTAGCGGTAACGTGGTCTCAGGACCAAGATGGCTACCACACGTCATTTGCCAGGGTTCCGTTCTGGCCACAAGGGAACCAGAAGGCTGTCAGCATTCTCCTTGTCCCCTGTCCAGCAGCAGTGCCATGATACTGCCACCTCAGTGGCGGCAGTTTCATGGCCAGAAAAATCCTTCAATGACTCTAGCAACAGTTAGGAGAGAGCATTATGCATTGGGATCGGAAGTAAGGAGAAAGAAACGCAGTTTGTCAGGCATGTAAACACCGAGCTTTACATTCCCCCATTTTTTAATTGGGCAAGGGTTCTTGAAATTTCCGAAAAAAACAGGAAAAAAACAACCTGCCATTGGGGGGAGAACTTTTCCTCTTTGTTAATCTACCATTATTTTGCAGATCTCCACGAAACTGATTTAGCTAAAAAACTGCTGCTTGGACCAGTGGAATCATGTTTATTGCAGATTTATGACAGACGGGCTTTGTGTGTGTTTCTCACAATTCCTTGGTGTTCTGTGATTTTGGTCTGTAAAATCTGTCTAGAACTGATCAATTGCAAGAGCATGGGTTATGAAGAATATGCCGTGTGTACCTATTGGTCTTTTCAGGTCTCCTGGAAACAGTCACGTGCTTCCACAACCTGAGGTGGCTCGAGCTGATTGGTGTCAGCGCAGTCACTGACACAGTGCTGGCAGCCATTGCTGGACAGAACAAGCTCCTCACGACCCTCAGTCTGAGTGGTTGTGTGAACGTTAGTGACGATGCCCTTAAAGTGTTGGGACAGAACTGCCACTTCTTGAAAAGCCTCGACTTCTCATCGACCCAGGTCAGTCAGTTCTGTGATCGGATCCCGTACCCGCACCTGTTAACCTTTTAATGCCTGAGATATGAAATCACCAAAGATAATGAAAAGTTGTTCTCATTTTCCACTTTCAAATAGTAACTTTTAATTGATTTACAGTTAAAGATATAAAACACAACATTAAAGCACGCTTTAGTGGCAACTTCTCCATATGCCGAAGAAGGAAGGACCTTGCTACAAAATGTGTACTTTAGGACTACGTAACAGTCGTAGGCCACGTCTTGGTTGCGTATACACCTAGTTTACAATGATATTGAAGTTAGAACTTACTGTAAAAGCCTGCGTATAGCCCCGGGTTTTTTTTCAGGATTTTAGGGTACGAAATTTCAGCCCCGTACTATATGCAGGTCCCAAGAATTTTTGGCGAAAATTCAGTTTTGGTTTCGGCATAGCGTGTTGCTATAATCATTATCAGGTCGTTGCGCACTTCTGCGCTAGGCAGTGTTAGCGGCGGTAGCAGGCATTAGTCTTACAGACCCACGCGTGCAACAATGGGCTGTGGTCGTTGCTTCAACTTGGAGGCCATGATTTCTCTCCTGTGATTTTATGCCATGTCAGCATCGCACTGGCAGTACTTGGCTGCTTTTAAAAGAAAAGTTATCGCTGCTGCAGAAACCATTGGCAACTGTGCTGCAGAGCGGCAGTTTAGAGTCAGCGAGCGGAGTGGGGAAGAAGCAGGGTGCCCTGTTTGCTTGCAGGGGCCAGCAGAAAAGTTTCTACAGACGAAAAAATGCAGAGTTTCTTGTCGTGGAACAAGAACTCGCAGACTTCGTGCAGGAGCAGCGAGCTTCTACAAGCGAAAGGCAAGGGAGGTTGCTCAAGACAGAGGCATTCAGCCGGAGCATTTCAAGGCGAGCAAGCATCGGGTGTCTCTCTTCATGCGCAGTGCTGGATTCTCCTTACTTCGGCGTACGTCAATCTCGTAGAAGCAACCAAAATGCTACGAAGAGGACCTTGTGAAGTTTAAAATGCATGCATTTGCACTGCGAAAGGCTGTCCCCTTTTAGCTGGGCCAGATCGGCTACGGAGATCAAACGCTGGTCTACCTGGTATTGCCCTCGACGCTGACATTGCATCAGAATGGTTCCAGGCAAGCTATTATGCGATCGACTGAGAACGAAAAAACGCGGGCGACTGTAATGTCCTACAGTGCAGGCGATCGCAAGCTTAATACCCTACAAGGTGTTCAAACGAAAGAGGCTGCCGAAAGGAGAAAAGTTTCCAAAAGATGTCGTTGTCGGCTGCCAGGACAATGGGTGGATGGACAAATCGCTAGTGCTTGACTAGATAGTCTCTGTGGTGTCGACGGCCCGGAGCACTGCTGGGGCTTCCTTCAGTGCTTGTGCTGGACTGGTTTCGGGGTCAAATGACCGGCTCTATGAAGCGACTGCTGCACGACTCCCTCGCCGAGCTCGTCGTGATCCTGGGAAGGATGACATCACAGCTGCAGTCACTTGATGTGTGCCTTAATAAGACAATTAAGGACCATGTCAAGTGCCTGTATGCGGAGTGGATGAGGTCCGAAGAACCAGAAAATACTCTTGCCGGGCGGCTGAAACTTGCCTCGCCAGTGATGCTGTGCTTCGTGGATAGTTGAGGCTTTGGCCTGCATTCCCGAGGTGCACGTTCGCTGTGTGTTCAAAAAGTCCTCTATCGCAAACGCGCTTGATGGCACTGAGCACAATGTGCTATGGGAGAACATATCCGACAAGCGAGCTTCAGAACAGTGCGTCCGATGGCGACGATGAGTGAAGTGTGTCGATAAATGCATTTTTCAGTTTTACTCGGGCTGTATTCGGTTGAAAACTTTTGTTTGCGTTTGCTACCCCCAAATACATCCCGGACTGTATCAGGGTCTGAGTTATATGCTGGCTTTTACAGTAAGTTACTCAGGCGAGAAAGATAGAAGTGAGAGCTCTCGCACGTGCCTCGTGCTGTATGCCATCGTGATGTATGCCATCGTGTATGCCTCGTTATAAGCACCCAAGGCTGCACATTTCAGCATCCCTGGTTAACCATTCGCTTTGGAGCCTGGGTGGGGATTTTTCGGTGTCCTTTGGATTCATTATTTCTGCTCTACTGTACAACTGAAAAGAATGAAAGCAGGAGCTCAGTTCACAACTCTCAACGTGTCTGGCTCGTTTGTAGCAATATCTTGTGGTGTGTTTGGAAAGGTTTTGTTTTGCCCTTTTGCAGATAACTAGTCGTGGTTTGGTTATCTTGGCCAACAGTCCTTGCAAAGTCACCATAGAGGTGAGTCGACGGTACCTGATTGTGCTGCCAAGTTTTGGATGTTTCGAGCGATATCTGTATTCTAGTGCACCTTAAAGGAAAGAAGATCTGAGCTTCTCAACACCTTGGCTGCATTGTCATTAGCGTTGAAATAAGCTCCCAAGAGTCACTACAAGGCCCTTAGTAAAGGCGTATTTCGTTACAGGTAATACTAGCAGTATGACAACTGTGCATTCAGCTGCTCTCCTTCATTATGCTTTCTTTGGTTTTCAAAAGCCGTGCCAAGCCATTGTGCATCTCCAATTTGTGGCTAGTCAAGAGTAATGAAAAAACACTGGTTTGTGGCGTACATTTCAAGCATAGGCAACTTGGATACACAGTGATGATATATGAATGGGGGATCATTAAAGTTTTGATGCTGCACTCGAATAAGATGCTGGTGAATTTGAATTGGGCAATAACATCGCATAAAAGGATGCAAATTTTAAAGGTGCAGTCCAACTGATTCAAGGGATACCAGCAAGTAGGTAACAACATATGCATCGATTTAAGATGAAAGAGTTCCTCAAATCAGTTTTACTGCTTGGTGCTGATGACACTGCCTTGGAGCTCTTTGTAAGGCATAAACAAAAGGACTACTTTGATCAATTCCGTTTTATTGTAATTTGGTAGTATATTCAATTGACTACATTTTTTGAGATTTATGTTCTGGATTTTTCAATCACAATTTCCTGTAAGTGATTGCCAGTATTTACCGTCTTTTTTTTTTTTTTAAAAATCTTGTTGTAACCAGTCTTGTTCAAAAATATATGTGACTGCTCTGTGGGGACCCTCTCATTTGACAAGATGAGCGGTCTCCATGAAGCCTCTTTTTAACCTTTTCCGTTGCCTTACCTGCAATGCCTTGCGCTACTGCCAGTAACAGTGAAGCGTATCAATTCATAGAGGACACGAACATTAGCATTGAAGCACTGCGCAACTACCAGCTGATACAGAAGTTGTTCCTACGTTATAACACCGTCCTTCCCTTCAGCACATGCATTGAAAGGCCCCTCAACCACCCAGTGGTTGAAATTCAGTCGTGGTGGAAAAATTGTGCACAGGTGTCGGAAAAACTCGGAGCTGCGAGAATTTTTTTTTTTAATGGTGCCATTATAGCAGAGTTAGATGTGCTTGGTTATTGAAATCGCGGCGATCACTCCTTTCATTCTTTTCTGTGCTACCCTCCATGGTATCCTCTACTAAAACTGCTTTGCCCCCTTTTCGAGTGCCCTTTCTAATATCGCATGGCATACGTCATTGCTGAGGCACTGCTTGAAACACTGCCCACTTCCGGTTACCGTGACTCTGTCCCTCCGCCTGCCGCGTTTTTGTTGGCAAACTGTGGCTGCTGTGCCGGCCTGTGCTTGTCTGTATCATGTTGGCATGGACCCTGTGCTCTGACGTCCCCGCAAACGCGGACTGAACCTTGGTGCTTTCAAGATGTTTTCGCTCGTTTCTTAAACCCACGCATAAAAAAAAGGAAAAGAAAACCTTCGGTGTAACGAATAGGCATTCCGGAGTGGAGTACCTGAAAGGATTATTTCTACTATTCTCGTGGGCTCCCCCACGCATTCACGAGGACCGGGCGGCGCCTTGTCGCCTACAGACAGTGTGACAGCGTACAGTGGAGATAATCCGCGGGAATGCGACCCTTGCCGCAGCGCCTGTTCTGGGTCCGGTCTGACTTCTGTCAGCCTCCGTGGCTCCAGGACTCATTACTGCGTTCTGCGCGGATGGCCACCCGCGGCGTTGAATGACGAAGAAGCGGCGGCTACGGAGAATTTCGCGGGAGACACCGAGCTGCATGGAAATGTTGAGACTTGGTCTGGACATCGGCTCCTCAAGTACCGGAAGCATCGGGACCATTGTTCGCCCGTAATTAAAGTGTCTTCGGACGGCTCGCCCATCTCTCTCCTTGAGGCTTGAGTTTGAACATTGTTACTTGCTCGGCTTTGCTTGGGAGAGGGTTTTCCTCTAGTGCGAGCCGCGGGGGGCGGCCGCCGAAGATGGTACACTCCGACTGGATATAAGATGGTACACTCCGACTGGATATAAGAGGCATTTTCTCAGTCATATGGAAAACCTCATGCGTTGTTTTAATGAGATAAAAAAACCATATTTTATCATGGGTGATGTAAATATTAATATGATGAGTGAAGAGCTGTACGCGCTTGACTTGAAAAACCTTGTAGCATCATATGGATGTCGGAATGCCATTATATATCCAACCCGTATTACTCACAATAGTTCCACGTCACTTGACGTCTGTATAACAAGCCTAAATAGTTGCGATTACACCTCGGGCATACTGTGCTCAGACCTAAGTGACCACCTACCTATCTACATTTCTACACAAAACCTGCAGCACAAAATTAAATGTCCAAATATCGCGCGGTATAGATATATTGATGACAAATCACTGCTTAAATTTACCGAATTAACTGAACGTGCTGACTGGTCACCTGTGTATGTGCAATGCAACCCAGATAGCGCATATAATACTTTCCTAGCTATTTTCCTTGAGTGCTACGATATTGCTTTCCCGATACAACAGATCAGAACACGAAAGGGTAAGAACAGAAAACCATGGATAAACAGTGACCTCCTGAAACGAATCAAGCAGAAAAACGCGCTCTTTCACAGGTTTCTTGCTACTAGAGATATTGCAATATTGCGTGAATTCAAGCGATTCCGCAACAAACTAAATAGTGACACTAGGAAGGCTAAACTTGCCTATTATGAAGCCACCTTCTCACGTATAAAATCAGAACCGGCAAAAATATGGAAACAAGTTATTTCCTTAACTGGGAGAACAGCAACGTCAAATACACCTAAACAAGTAAAAGTCAACAATATCATTCTGGAGGGTAAGGAACTGGCAAACGCAATTAACCAATACTTTGTAAATGTGGCTGTTTATGATGAAGACTCAACACAATATGAAGATGAAACAAGTAGTTGCATGAACTCTCTCGTACTACACGAAGTATTACCCGAGGAAATCTACCGATATATAAAAGAACTAAAGACAAACGTTGCGAGTGGTTATGATGACGTAAGGGTGGCTCCAGTTAAGGCTGTCGCATCTATACTTAGCCCCGTATTAGCATATCTGGTAAATTATTCCTTTCTTATTGGAATCTTTCCAACAAAACTTAAGGTGGCCAAAGTTACACCCATTCATAAAGGTGGCAACACTACTGAATTAACAAACTATCGTCCGATATCCGTATTACCTGTATTCTCAAAAATTTATGAAAAATGTATAAATACGCGCCTTATGAAATATCTTGAGAAGTACAATATCTTATCACCGCATCAATATGGTTTTCGCAAAAATAAAACCACGGAAGAGGCACTAATTGATGTAAAAAGCCGCATAATAGAAAATATTGAAAATAAAATGTCCACGTTGGGTGTCTTCCTTGACTTGCGTAAAGCGTTCGATTCTGTTGACCATAATATCTTACTGTTGAAATTAAGCCGCTATGGAATTCGTGGAATAGTCTCTGATTTATTTAAAAGCTATTTATCATCCAGACAACAATTTGTTAGCATAGACAGTAAAAAGTCAGACTATTTAAGCGTAAAGAAAGGAGTTCCGCAGGGGTCCATTTTAGGCCTCGTGCTTTTCCTTTTATATATAAATGATATTACAGAGGTTCAGTATACACCCGAAATTAAAATGTTCGCTGACGACACAAGTATATTCTTCACAGGCTCCACCATTCAGGAAGTAGAAGCTTCGACAAATGTATATCTCTCGAAACTTTCAGGCTGGCTAACAAAAAACAAACTAAAATTAAACACACAAAAAACAAAATTTATTATGTTCAGGCCCATTAACAAGCACATCAGTGATAATATAGTAATCTTGTTTGACAATCAGCGACTCGAACAAGTCAGCACACAAAAATTCCTTGGAGTCTGGTTTCATGAGCACTTAACATGGACACCGCACGTAAATAGTCTCTTGGTAGATCTAGCTCGTTCTGTAGGGTGCTTGAGTAAAATTGCTTTCCTCCTCCCTTCATGGTTATGTAAATCATTATATTATAGCATGTTTTACTCCAAGCTTCTATACGGAATGCTTGTATGGGGAACAACAACTAAGACCAATTACGATCGAATATTAATCTTGCAAAAGCGCGCGCTCCGTGTAATAGAAAAATATAAAGGTCACCCAAGGACTTAGACACTCAGCCGCTTTTTCTTAAACATGGAATTCTATCTGCTAGGAAAGTATATAATCTTAAACTGATGCAACACATCCACAAACATAAACTACAGGATTCCTTTCCACGCACTGTATCAACAACATATGGCTTCAGAAATTCTACCCGCAAAACTAAGAAAACACGCACGAACTATGGCAAGCCGGCTATTGATTATAAGATCATACAATTGCTAAACCTTCACGAATCGAATATAGACTTTACTCTGAAAACTAAACAATTTAAATGTCATCATAAATCCTTTCTTCTTTTGACTAAAGACATAGTAGATCCATAGGCTTTTATATTTAGGAATACTTGTATACTGAGTTGATTTTTTTCTTACTGTGAACAATGATACTTAAACAGAATCGTTTGATACCAAAATTGTTTCCTGTTTATGTAAAACATATTCTGAATGTATATCATGTAGAAATAAGCTATGTAACTAAATAAGATATGTATAATGTCACTTATTTGTATATGTATGTTACTGATGTGTGAATATGTGTGATATGGCACTGATGCAGACTGTATCAGGAGGTCAAGACCTCGTCAGGCTATTTAGCCTTTAGTCTTTGCCTCCCGCAGGGAAGTTTTTGTATTTTTTTTTCTTTCCTGCAAATAAACTTTGAAACTTTGACTGACAAGAAAATATGCCCCGTGGATAGTGGCGATTGGTTTGGTGCCCCGGTAGGGCGGAGTTGGATCCTACAAAAAGAGACTACTAGACTATACAGGGGGCCAGAGATATACGATGCGATGAGCTCGAGATGATAGAGAGGCAAGGACGGTACAATGAGGAATGAAACTTAGGGATAGGAGGCGAGTGAATGGAGGGTTACGAAAGAGGGCTAAGATGGAAATCAGTGAAAGGCACGACGTAGGCGATGATGACGAAGACGATGAAGACGCTGACGAATTGGACAGATTAGACCTCGAAGCCAGGAACCAACCTTCGGCTCCGATTCGAGCAGCCAGCTCCGAGGCCCCGACTACATGGACATTCTGTGAGACGAACTTCACCTCCCTTACTTAACTGAGCTTTGCGGGTAGGGATGGGGCATATTAAGACATTGCGCGGTTTTATTCATTGATAACTTTATCATTTGTGTCGTCCTGTGTTTAGTCTGCATTGAGGCACCCTTGTATTGTCACCGTTACTTCGCTTATGTATCCTGTTTGTGTGTCTCGAGTATTTCCTGATGTGTTACAGTTTCCTCTAACAGAGATGTCGTTTATGGACAATATGTGTGTACGCCATTTGCACTTGCTATTAAATTAAATGAATCAGTAAACAGAAACAGGTCATAGCGTCTCTTACTTTCCGGCCCCAGCACGAATCCCTGTATGTGAGAAGTGATTGAGACACATAACCAAGAGGGAACCGGATAGACAAGGGGTGTAGTGGTCTTCCCTCTCTTTGGTAATCGGTGGCGTAGCAGGGGACGTCTCAGTGCTACGCGCGCACTTTCGAAGGATCACCACTGTGGTGGATCTTTCGGTGACGTGTCATGCAAGAGCACTTCGGTACGAGATGAGGACCCGCTTCCACCACGTTCCCCAGATCGTGGCGTTGATATGGGTTGGTAGGTTCACGTTCTGCTACGCTTTCCCCCTTGTTGTTACCCGTTCAGTGCTAATGGCATTATCAATGCAAAGGATGAAGAAAAGTCATCGCAAAACAATCAGACTTAGTTCGCGCAATTGCATTACAGGGCGCGATAGCCGATTCAGGAGCGGCCGCACGCATGCGGGCAACACAATGAACAGTAAGCAGTGGGGACACCTGCTATGAGTCTAACCAGAAGTTATAGGCTCGACCAATCAAAGCGTGTTTGTACTGCGCGTCACGTGGAGGCCCAAAAAGCCTAGATAGGAGGAGGGAGTGTTTTTTGGAATTTTCGATGCACCAGCTGCTCGTAGCGCTGCCATATGTAGAAATCATTGATCGTACCAGCATTATGGGCACGATGTGCGTGTGTACTTGAAAAACATTCTGGGTGGTTTAGGGGCCTGTTTAGGCCCCTAAACCGTTCTGCATAGCAGCTGACCTTTTAATGAAGAAAAATGAATTGGTCACAAAAGCATTGAAAACATTGGCTGTGATATACCGTATTTACTCGATTCTACCATGCCCTCGATTGTAACGCGCACCCGGTTTCCACGCCGAAAAAAAAGTAAGACATCGATTGCATCGCGCACCCATTTTTCTCGTTGGCCCGCATGATCATACCACTCGGGAAAACTACTCCTTTTGGGAGCGTCTTCCGTTTAAACATGAGGTACGAGGAAAGCTTGTGCTTATCTGACATGCAATGGAGCATTGCCGTCACTCTAGTTTTACTGTGGCCCCGTGTCAGCACGCGAACTCTCTTCGCCCCCTTCTTCTCGACGGTTGTGGTGCCAGGCATGTCGAAGTAAAGAGGCGTCTGATGGGCATTCCCGATTTGCCCAAGCAGGTAGCCGTTGTTGTGGCGCAAGTTTAGGATGAACCTGTGAATACTGTGTAGCTTTTCATCGTACTCCTCCGGAAACTTTTCGCATATGCCCGTTCGCCTTTGGAGGGAAAAGCCTGTCCTCTTCATAAAGTTAGTTATTCAGCACCCGCTCGCTTTAAACTGGCTCCGCATTAGCCCTTTTTCTAAGGCTAACTGCATAGCCTGCACATGGAGCAGTTCTGTTGTCACAGGCCGCTGTGCCGCTCACTGCTCAATCACTTACTCGCCGAGCAGCTCCTCAATTTGCGGAAACCGATCCTGCTGTGGTCCACTGAAGCCTTTATCTTTGCTGTCGGCAATCTTCTGCTTTTATTTCCGCCAGTCCCGCATGCACATTTTAGGAACTCCGAACGACCGCAATGCCGCCCGATTACCGTCCGTTTCTGTACACGTGACGACTTTTCTTTTAAAAGCGGCATCGTAGTGCACTCGTCGAGTTTTTGGAGTCAGTCCTTCCATGCCGTTCATGCTAATGCACTACAAGATGACGAACTCTTTAGAACACAAACGAAGTGCCTCACATGGGAAACACATAGGCAGAAATGGCCGACGTGCCATGCCGACGCACATAAGGGACGGCCATTTTGGAAATGCCGATGGCAATAGAATGACCGTATTCATTTTTTTTTATTACTCGATTCTAACGTGCATGCGATGTATGAACTCGCTTAACCAGAAAAAAGGTGCGCGTTAGATTCGAGTATTTACGATAGCATATAACACTATAAAATAACTTGCATGTCATGACTTTTCACCATGACTTTTCACCATTGCCACCATGACTTTTCATCGCATTTGAGAGTGCCAGTGCAAGGGTCTACAGAGAGTCTTTTACTCCTCGCATTCTTTTGCAGTATCTCCGCTTCCTTCTATTCACCAGCTGTGTCAATGAGGAACTTAAACAATTGAAGGGGGGTACTGGCACTAATCTGTTGCAACCGTTCTTTGCTTTGCGTGGTCGAGCGAGAGTTCACACAGCAACTCAACTAGCTGGTATTTGAAGCTGGTGACCACAGGGATGTCAATGCAAGTTAAACATGTCGCAGAAGCCGCAGTAAGCATCGCAGCCTTCACTCAAGCTTACAGCTTTCCTCTGCCATGCAGGTCACGGATGTTCTTCGTCGCAGTGTGAGCGGGCGTGCTTTATTGCGTTACGGCAATGGGATTCGGGAGGAAAGCAATGCAAACGTAAATCACCACATTTCTGTGACTGCTTAGTTACTCTTCTGAGGCTGTAAGTGAGCGTTGTAATGAATTGAATTTCAAAGGAAGCAGCTGCTATTGTAATGGATACTCATTTTTTTTTGTACTGTACACACAATTCTGCATGCAGTATATGTACGTTACCTTCGGTTTGTGTACTTTTGTGCAATAATGATATTTGAGGTTTCATCTGCCAAAACAGTGATATGGTTTTGAGGCACTTCGAAGTGGATGGTTTTTGAAATTTTATCACCTGGTGTTCTTTGACGTGCACTGACGTTTCGTGCACTTGTCAGAGATGTTTTATTCAAAAACTGTCCTTTCATAATTGCATGATCCTTTTATCCTTGGAGTAATTCCCCGCGTACCACTCGAAAGCATCCAGTCTGGTCAGCTGCCAGCTTCCCAGAATGTCACGTGCTTTGTGACGCCAACAGGCAGATAAACGAGTGTTCGACACTCGCCGACATGGCTCCTGGTTGCACTGACTGGTACTCCCATGTTTGAATGAACGTATATTTCTCGTAAAGTGAACATAGGTATGGCCGCTGCTGGAGCCCAGTTCATATAGCACCAACATGTTGTTCGAAGCTCGCAGGTATGGTCTCGGCCCCGGCAAGTTATCTTTTCTTCCACATTTCTTTCGTCACATTTCCATTACAAAGACTTCTAGTAACATCCCCCATATGTTCCTTCGCATTATAATTTGGTAGCTCTCATTAATATTGTGTCTAACAAAGGAAAACGAGCCTTGAAATTATGACTGCTTTCATTTATTGATTTTTTAGTGTGTGTGTGTGTGTGTGTGTGTGTGTGTGTGTGTGTGTGTGTGTGTGTGTGTGTGTGTGTGTGTGTGTGTAAAATGTCAACAATCCACTGGAAGGCAACTTGCAGGTACATGTCTTGATGGATTAACATACAACATATATAACAATTACATTTGACAAAGACAGTGATGCTGTCAGCAAACATAACAATAATGCAGCAGTTACAAAATGACTGTGGGGTGAGAAAAATGAAGTTCTGTAATAAAGAAAACTTTTGCTTAGGAAAAAATTTTCTGGAAATGATGAAACGTGCATTGAAAGAGGCACTGATACCCTACACAGGCAGTGGGCAGTGGCAGTGGGCACGTCGGCTGGCATCGGAACGGCGTCATGTCAAACCCATTCCTGTTCTTTGTACAGGTATTCCTGCCTGTGGTGTCTACGGCGGCCAGCGCATCGACTACGCAGACGAAGATAAATGCCATCACGCTCCCGTATCAGCAGCTTACCCATGACCAAGAACCGCACGTGCTGAATCTTTCTACACCGCATGATGGCGCCTCGACTGCATCGACTATGGCTATAAAAGGACGGCTGCAGCAACACCCGCGCAGTGGGCACGTCGGCTGGCATCGGAACGGCGTCATGTCAAACCCATTCCTGTTCTTTGTACAGGTATTCCTGCCTGTGGTGTCTACGGCGGCCAGCGCATCGACTACGCAGACGAAGATAAATGCCATCACGCTCCCGTATCAGCAGCTTACCCATGACCAAGAACCGCACGTGCTGAATCTTTCTACACCGCATGATGGCGCCTCGACTGCATCGACTATGGCTATAAAAGGACGGCTGCAGCAACACCCGCGCAGTGGGCACGTCGGCTGGCATCGGAACGGCGTCATGTCAAACCCATTCCTGTTCTTTGTACAGGTATTCCTGCCTGTGGTGTCTACGGCGGCCAGCGCATCGACTACGCAGACGAAGATAAATGCCATCACGCTCCCGTATCAGCAGCTTACCCATGACCAAGAACCGCACGTGCTGAATCTTTCTACACCGCATGATGGCGCCTCGACTGCATCGACTATGGCTATAAAAGGACGGCTGCAGCAACACCCGCGCAGTGGGCACGTCGGCTGGCATCGGAACGGCGTCATGTCAAACCCATTCCTGTTCTTTGTACAGGTTGGTGTCGATTACTCCTCAGTTAAAACAAGCAATCGTTGTTTTATACAGCTGACGTGCCCAAGCTGTCTACATGCTTTTTTTGTGAATACATGGGATCTTGTACGGTCTTTGCTAATGTTGTGCGGAGACGTAGAGCTCAATCCCGGACCTAGTACCGCGGAACTTCTCAAACAATTACTTGATGGTCAGAAACTTATACAAGAAAGGCTAAACGCCATTGAATCCAAGCTGCAAAAAGTTGACAAAATCGAAAAAACTGTGCAGTGCCTTGAAAAAAGGCTTGTGGATTTAGAAGACCGAAGCAGACGCAACAACCTTGTGGTATTTGGTATTCCGGAAAGCGAGAATGAATCAACCGTTGTCCTAAGCGAGAAGGTCGTTACTGAGCTTTTTAAAGATACTTTGGGAGTAGAAGTACACTCAGTAGAAAGATTACACAGAATGGGGCGTCGCCAACCAAATAAACCTCGCCCTGTGATACTGAAATTGTTCGACCATCGTGAAAAAATAACCGTTCTACAAAACTGTTTTAAGCTAAAAGGAAAGCGCATGTCAGTGTCTGAAGACTTCTCCGCTGCCACTAGGCAAATAAGAAAACAGCTCTGGGTTAGCACGGCTGACCTACGCAAATCGGGAAAGAAAGTCAGACTCGTGCACGATAAAATTAGAATTGATGATGAGCTATTTGAATGGGACGACGAACAAATGACTAGAGTATCAGTTTCAAAACGCCGATCTAGGGCAAGGCAAAAAGATGCGTGACCACACAGTCACACAGAAAGTTTTACTTGCCTAAACATTAATGCTCGCAGCATCGTAAATAAAACAACCGATTTGGAAAGCATAGTCATCGCGCACAATCCAGAAATTATAGTAATCACAGAAACATGGCTTAACAGCGACATTGGTGATTACGAAATTACACCCTCAGGTTACTGCATCCTTCGAAACGATAGAGATACGCGTGGTGGCGGAGTTGCGATTATATTCAAGGACTCGCTGGAGTTGTTGAGACTGCCCGACATCATAGGAATCGAATGTGTTGTCGTGAAGGTTATCTTGAAAGAATGTGCATTGATAATTGGCGGTTTCTATAGGCCCCCTAGTTCAGACATATCTTTCTACGAAAGGCTTAATAACTTTTTATTGCCTTATAGAAATCACTCCAGTAATCTAATGCTTGTTGGAGACTTTAACGTTCCCCACGTTGCCTGGGACAATGTCTTTCCCTATGCGCTTTCAAATGAGGCTGAACATATTCTTGATCTTGTGTTGTTTCATGATTTAACACAACTTGTTCATGCACCTACTCGAGTCCAAGGTACCAAACAATCAGTCTTGGATCTATTCTTGGTCAACCACAGGGTATTACAGCGAAATCCAACTATCCGAATCTTAGAGGGTATATCGGACCACAAAATTGTATGCCTGGATATGCAATTAAGCTGTATCCACAAGGTGACAAAGCGAGAAACTTTTGTTCCTGTGTTTGCACGTGCAAGTGATGTTGACGTACTTGACGTACTAGACAGCTCTTTCGCACACTTTGTATCCCTCTACGAGTCGGATAAGCACTCGGTTAATCACCTGTGGAACTTTTTCAAAAACCTTGTGACAAAGTGCATTGACGAATTTGTACCACGTAAGCGTAAAATAATACGGAACACTAACCCCTGGATAACCAAAGAGATAGTACGCTTGGGACGAAGACTTAAAAAAGTAAAACAAAAACTGAAACGGCGCAACGAAGCGTCCACAAGCAACTTGGTTTGCGCACTGAGATTGCAGCTTAAAAACTGTATTGCTGACGCTAAAGCTCATTATCAAAACGTGCAACTAAAAAAGTTTATTTCTTCGTCCCCGGCGAAATTTTGGAGGTATCTGTCACCAAATAAAAAATCGGCACCTACTCTTGTCTTAGACGGCAATGCGGTGACTAACAGCTCAGAAACAGCGCGCATACTCAATGAATACTTCTGTTCAGTTTTCACTGATGATAATGGCACGGAACCTGAATTTCTTTTGTTTGGTGATTTGCCACCGATTGACAATATAGAAATAGATGAAGAGGGCGTATTTTCCCTTCTGCTCAAGTTAGATGATAAGAAATCTAGTGGGATCGACAACATACCTAATGCTTTTCTGGTGCGCTACGCAGAATGGTGTTCTAAGTACCTAAACCTAATCTTTCGGAAATCTCTTTCTCGAGCAGAACTTCCTCATGACTGGCGTTACGCCAAAATAACTCCCATACCAAAAAAGGCAAACCAGTACATACCTTCCGCGTACAGACCAATATCGTTGTTATGCGCATGTGTTAAAGTTCTGGAACACATAATATTCAAGCACCTTTCCGCGTTTATCGAAAGCAACAACATAATAGACAGTCGCCAGCATGGCTTCCGACGCGGCTTATCGACGGTTACGCAGCTACTCGAAATGGTACATGACCTTGCCTCTGGTCTGGACAAACAAAGCCAAATTGATATATTATTTCTAGACTTTGAGAAAGCGTTTGACCGCGTGTCACACCGTAAGCTTCTAATCAAATTCAAGGCGATTCTGAAAAATGACTCTTTATTAGCCTGGATCGAAGCATACTTGAGCTGCAGGTACCAGTGCGTCACAGTTGGTGGAACCAACTCGCCATCCGCGCCAGTTCAATCCGGCATACCTCAGGGATCCGTCCTGGGGCCTCTTTTCTTTTTGGTTTTTATAAATGACATTGTCCGCGATATACCAGTTAAGATAAGGCTTTTCGCAGATGACTGCGTGCTTTATCAAGAAGTGAATGATCCTAGCGACCAGCTTCTTTTAAACGATTCTTTATCTAAAATTCAAAACTGGTGTACGAAATGGCAAATGAACATAAACCCCAAAAAAACTGTTGCGATGACCATAACCCTCAAAAAAGATCCTTTAAAATTCCGATACAACCTAGGCAATCACTCCTTATCATTCGTTTCGCAATATACGTACCTTGGCCTTGTAATCACATCTGATTTAAGGTGGAACGATCACATAGCTTACATTGAAAAAAAGGCTTTGAGAAAACTAGGTTATTTACGAAGGACGCTAGCTAAAGCAACCCGCGAGACTAAGCTACTCGCATATAAAACGTACGTAATACCATTACTTGAATACGCGTCGCCTGTATGGGACCCCCACACACAAGCTAACATTGATAAACTTGAATCAATACAGCGAAAATCTGTACGGTTCGTGTTTAATGCCTACCGACACGACACATCTCCATCAGCTCTTTTGGAAAGCGCTAAGCTGAAAACTTTGCAATGGAGACGTTACCATGAAAGAATGAAGTTGTTCTACCTCATATATAATGACAAGCTAGCAATTCGGAAAACCAATTACATTAAACCAATTTTGCGCCGCGAAACGCGCTCCTCCCACCCTAAAAGAATTGATGAGCTTCTCTGTCATACTAACATATATCGGTACTCCTTTTTTCCCCGCGCAATCAACGAGTGGAACAAATTGCCACCAGAGGCTCTGGAAAGTGTCGATCTGAAATCATTTCTCCGTGCGTTACCTGCTCCATCTTTCTGATAGCTACACTCCCATTTCCTTTACAGTGCCTTTGTTCTTGTGCCCATTTTAGACAAAATATTTGCCTTACAATTTGCCACGCTTGTAACTAACATGCCCGGATGTACTTTTTGAATTGTTGCTGACTATTCTTGTACTTGAACTTTTTTTTTTTTTTTTTTTTTTCCACACAGCAAAACCTGCTGAGCACTACTTTCGTGCAGTTTTCAGTATAGCCTTGTATGGCACGGCAATTGTGGACTGCATTTCCAGTTTCCTTTCTATGTGAATCAACGCGTTCCTTTTTTTTTGTACCACTGTATAATCTGTTCAATATTTTTTTGTACTTCCTGCATTTGTGTTCATTGTACCGCCCACCCCTGCCCAAAGTCTGGCATTCAGACTGGCAGTATTCTCCTAAATAAAATAAATAAAACACAAATGTTGCAAACATTAACTGAAGTGTTAACAGTGTTTGGTTCTGTAAAACTGCTTTCAGTGTCAAAAGTCTTTCAAGCAGATGGTTCACGAAGCTGTCACACACTTTTAACCGTACTATTGTCTGTCATGAGGAAGTTCTTGTTTTCTGAAGAGACATCATGCTGGTGGTGTCGGCTGGGGTTCTTGCAGCGAAACTTACAAAAGCTTCTGCTTTTGTAGGGAAAGCAGCAAAGAAATGCTGTCCCATGATGAATGGCTCTACCGTTGCAGTGACGTGAACGAAGTGTTTGACAGCTGCGTGATTCAGGCTCAAGCTTTGTGTCCGCTTGTTTTTCGGTGGCTGTCCGTCTTGCAGGAGTTTTGGGCTGACCGATGCAGTAAACTTGAAGCAGACGGGATTCGGATCATTATCGCCAACTTTCCGTCACTGCGAATACTTAGAATATACGACTGCGACCACCTTCGTTTTGGTAAGCATTTAATAAGGGATGTCGAAGCATGCGAAGGGATCAGTGTAAGGCAGTTTATTTTTTAGTAATTTTTGAAAAACATTTTCGATACCTTATCAACGTGAGTGCGTAAGTGTCTTTGTGCATTAAGGCGGTTTTCAAGGTTTCAACTTTGTACACTCCTTTTACGTTTATATCATGACCTTCGATATAAACATCCGACCTGCTCACCGGCGCGCTCCCTTACGGCGGCGCATGGGCCTGAAAATTGATGTGTAGAGACCGAAAGTGCCACCAGATGCCGCCAAAACTTACCCACATAGCAGACGATGCGCGTCGTTTAGATTTAGCGCGCAACGAAGTCCCCGCACACTGGTGCACGCGTTCATGTGTGTGTGTGTGTGTGTTTCTGCTTTTAACGCGTGCGCTGACTGATTCACGGGGTTTAATATCTCGAGGCAACACGCTGGTCATAATGAGCACAGGAATCGAGTGGAATTGATGTTGATCAGCCGACTTTCCGTCAGACAGCCAACAGACGGTCGGGAACTCATTGGCGGCAAAAACAAATAATATACTAAAATTAAAGTGGGGAATGCAACCATTACATTTCTAACTTCGTTTCGCTGAGCCTCGCATCAGCTGTGGAAAAGTAATTCAGGAGTTGACGGCACATCTTGAAACAGGAGTTTCTGCTGCACACACTGCCCTGCTGGACCCACGCTTTTTCCTGTCCTCAGGACCATTTCGTTGCCGCTGCAAGAACTTCTGTTTCAAGACACACTATTCCCACGCTGTCTGGATGTGAAGGGTGTGTGAGGAGCGATAATTGTAACCGTCAGTGTCAAGCAAACTTAAAGCGACGTGAAAATGCGGCCCTTGCACATGTCAAAGTTCTAGCAACGTAGCGGCTTGCCGCTACAATGGGACTTCGCGCCAACAGTATTTTCAAAACGTCCACCATCTAAGTTTAGTCATTGCGGTTACAGTCAGTTGAAACGTTGATGCGCCTTCAATAAAATTATCACGTATCTTGCATCGGCGCAGCCACCAGGCTTTCTCATGGCTGCTGGTATACACCGCCTTGAGAATATGCTTCATATAAAAGCATTACGAGACAAACCCAACTTAATCAGTTGCTCTCCTTATCACTTTGTGTATTCCCACTATCCGCTTTGCAATATCACTTTCTTGTTTCACGAAATTTTATATCTGCCAACAAGTTTTACAGTTTGCAAAACTATTTAACCTTTACAGCAATAGCTACTATGCATGCACTGTTTCTGACCAAAGGCTGCATTTCCGAATTTCTTGGTTGACATCATGCACATAATGCATACTGAAGGCCTGTTTGGCAATTATTTCAAAGAACGAAATTTCTATGCTGTTTACACATTCACCTTGTCAATTTACCAGACGTCCCATATATATTTCACTACTATACAAGTTCATAAATTCTATGCTTGGTGCTGAAGATACAAAAGTGGATTCCTCGGAAGTTGTTGCCGGTACCTGTGCGAGCTTTCCCACTGCAAGAAGCAAAATTAAGAAGCAAGTTCACAATTTCAATCAGTTTATTTCACTCAGCATACACTGAAACGCCTGCATTTGGCAGGCACATTCCAGTTAACATTTCCAACATTAAATGTGCAGTCATTATCAGTAATGGAACATACATTTTGATTTTTGTGGCAGGAAAAAGGCTGTTTGAAAGTGGAATTTGGTGCGAAGGGGGCAGATGGCAAAATATTTTATGCAGCTTCTCGAGTCTAAAGCACAATTTAAAGGGGTTGCGACACCAAACTTTGAGGCTATATATAACAAGCCTGTCGTGGGTTTTTTCTGCATGCAAGGACACTCCACACGAAGGGTTGTACGCAACAATTGTTCGAAATATAGTTTAATTCACTGCCAAAGTGTACCCAAATGCTCATTCTCCCAATCACCCATCACTAGTGCGGCCGACACTGATCTCGTTCTTTAGGAAGGGCAACGAAAGTTCAGCTTCCTAAAAAGTCGCCCGCTGGACTTGCAGTAAGGAACGCAGCAGTATACCATCACAGGAAATGGTATTATACTGCTGCCGTCCCTTGACGATGTTGCCGACTATGTACAGCAGCTGATTACACGTAACAGCTTCACAAAGGAGCACCTATCTCGCGTAGCAAACTTCAGACTCTGTGTTGGCGGCGACTGGGAGCGTACGGAGATTGAAGTGGCCGCTAACACGATGGGGGTTAGTGGTGGCACCACGGCGTGCTGTGGCTGTTCCGAGAACCAAAAAAAAACTAAACAAGCAAAAGCAAATCTGGCGACAGGGGCAGCGACGCCATGAGCAGGTCGGAAGTTTATATTGCAGGTCTGGTTTGTGAAAACTCAAACCTCTATATAGTGAACCTGGATATAATGCAATATCTTTAATAACAAAGGAACAATAGTCTAGGAATAGCTGTAGTGTTGAAAATATACCTGTAGACAAAGTTTTCGGATATGATGAATATATTTTTTGCATTAGATACAACCGTGTTATAATGAGGTATGAGTTAATAGGACGTGACTTTAGGCCTCTGTACATTTCCTTCACCACTTGCCTTCAGCGAATGCAGCAAGTTTCCTTTGCTTAAAACTTGCAACATTAATGTAGTTGTGCTTTCAAGTGCGGTGCACTTCAGAGAGGCCGGGCTGTCGTAGGCTCTAACTCAAACTTCGATGTAACGAACCCAGATATAGCAAAATACCGGTTGTAACAAAGCAAATGAAGAGTAGTCTTGCTGTAGATATAGTTTTAGGAATGTACCTTTATAACGAATTTCTGGATATGGAATTTATGGATATTTTCATCTAATATGCAACTTTGTTGTAATGAGGTTTAGAATAGCATGCTGTTGTCGCTTGGCATAGCGTTTTGTTTGTAGAATACGGAGAGAGCTCTTGCGCCAAGTTGAGAAGTCTTGTTTTAGCGCCTCGATGATTGATCTCTTATAATCATCAGCAAAAAAGAACCAGTGTGCTTGGCATAATGCAGGTACAATTTCGTGTGAAAATAGAAAGAAGAGGAAGCGAGTGTGAAAGAGAAATAATGGGCTGGAACATATACAGAACAAAAAAGAATGAAATAGGAAATACATAGAGCTACACTGAAACTTTGATATGACTAAATATTGGTTATAACAAAGTAATTAAAACTAGTCTTGCAATAAATATAGTGTTGAGAATGTACCTTTATAAAAAATTTTCAGATTTAATAAGCTTTGTTCGTAGAAGATGCAACTTTGTTTTAAAGAGGTTCAAGTAAGAAAAAGAAAAGGATAAAGAGAATGAAAGAAGGCTGCTCATTTGGCAAAGAAGGCACGCTTGGCAACTTTCGTGAGAAGACTGCTTGATTTTCTGTTCCGGGCTCGAAATAGCCGTAACATAGGTAATCGTTTCATTGTAACGCAGCACCTGAGGCAGTACCAGCGATAATGGAAAGGAACGGCCAATTTTCCTGGTTCGTCTCCTGGTGACCACCCTTACAGCGCATGCCGGGCCCTCTGCTCTCGTACGCTGCCCCTCTTTGCAGAGTCGCTGGCGAAAGCAACGAAATGCCTCCTCATCAGTGCTGCGTCCACACCTCCACTGCCCATGTGCAACCCCCTGCCCCTTTTTTTCCTCTCCTACACTCTTCCTTCTCATGCTACCATTGGTAACGCGTTTCAGGAGACGGAGCGCGTCTGCGCAACACCGACTAAATTACGAGGCCGTATGTCACGTGTTCACAAAAGCACCTACGTCACGGGGTGGAGGCCCTCTCCATAGGAGCGGAGGCCAGTCTCTGAAGGAAGGGGTCTGCGTAGCTGGAGGCGGTGTTGGTGGGAGCGACCTTCAGTGGCCGCGCAACCCGTTCCTGTGCCGCGGGAAGCCGGGCGACCAGTTTCTAGGAAGCAATTTCAACCAGCACCTCTCGCGCAGTAACTTGTGTCCCGAACTACTTTTTGAATTGAAAAAGAAAAACGAGTTATTTATAGTTACGTAACCTGTCGAGTCATGTAAATAAACTGCAATAAATATTACAAGTGCTTCACAACCTCGCTCGTAGAAAAAGGATGGTTAAAATAATGATTTTTTAAAACTATGAAGTGCGCTACTTCTATACGTGGAGGCGTCACCCAGTGCACATGCGTTCGTGCAAGAGTGGCAAGTTCCTCGGCCGCCGGGTTGTGGTTGCTGCAGCGATAGTTGTACGTTCCGATTTTCACAGGTCGTTCCCTTTGGCCACTGTTTAGTTATGAAGGCAGCATACTGAGCGCAGATATGTACATCAGCGGGTCTACGACACTGTGACTGTTGCGTATTTGTGCACGGAGAGTTTCTTCCTCGACTATGCGTGTTTGTGTGTGAACACGGGAGTGCGTAATGCCGAACAAGTGTTGTGTACCTCGATGTCGCGGGAACCACAAGAACAGATCGAAAGTGCGGATATTCTGATTCCCGAAGGTTGAAGAGTGTCGGCAAAAATGGATTTGTGCTATACCGCGAAAAACTTCCTACCAACAGAGAACACAAGAGTGAGTAGTTCATAATTTTTTTGCATATTCCATTCATTGCATGATGAGCTGCAGTTATTAGAAAGAGGCATTGACAATTTTTGAATATATATTTGCTAGGCGCAAGCTCAGCAGTACTGCTAACGATTAAAACTTAAAGGAGATTTCTAAAGCACTAGCCACAAAACGTGTTTATTTACTTATGCGAAGGCCCATGTTTTTCTTCAGGTCTGTGAGCTTCACTTCCACCCGGAAGACATCACGCTCGAAACATCGTATACAGACGACTCGACGGGACAAACAGTCACTGCCTCCTTGCCGCATGCACGCCTTCTCCCAGGGGCAATTTCGTTGATATTCCCCGACTGCCCCGAGTATCTGACTCACAGCGCAGCGCGCGAGAAGCTCCGGAGGCAAAACGGTTGCGCCTAGAGTCAAGCGCACTGCAAAAAGCTCTTCAGCAGTCGGCTGAGACATTCCAACATGGAGTTGAAGAGGGCAGAATTCAGTCGCTCAAAGACGTGGCCGACTACGTGAGATGCAATTCGTCGGCTTTCTGGCATGCAATAGACGCAAACGAACGCCTCATCCTGTTGCACATTGTTGACGAGGATGCCCCAAGCATTAAATATTCTGTCACGATCAAGCCGGATTTGAGCGTACTCTTTTATTATTTGAAGGCCGCGACTCAGAAGCTCGGACGTAACATCTCGATTCCCGATGTAGCTTCAGGAAAGAGAGAAATTGCGAAGGTCCTTGAGGCTATTGAGAAATGGGACCGCGACCTGATTTCGACAGCAACTACCTCGAAGCGAGATACTGTAGAAACTGTGCGTGCACTGCTTGCCAAGGTGTGTGAAAAGGAAGAAGAGGATGATGTTCCCACAATCAAGTTTTTGATCAAGCAGCTCAACTTTTTGTCCGAAAAAAAGGTGCGAAGACGCTACTCGTCCGACGTCATGGTGTTCGCCTGCCTACTTTTTTACCATTTCACCTCACGCTTACAGATACATCTGCAGCTCCGGAAACATCATTCTTCCGCATCCTGTAACCATCCGATCAGTATGCTCATCATACAAAACGAATCCCTAGCTTGAGCACCAGCCATCAAGCTTTCTGAGATACATGGCAAAGACGATATTGGACCTGGACGATCACCAGCGCATTGTTACGCTAATGGTGGACGAAATCCACATGAAGCCTTTTTTTGAGTACAAAGGCAGAAACATCACTAGCATTGCGCGCAACTCGCTAGAGGCGGCCAACATCGCTTTTGTTTTTATGGTTCAGAGCCTCACTTCGAAATTCAAAGAGGTAGCCCATATAGTGCCCGTCCGCTCTGGAAACGGAAAGTTTCTGCACGAGGTGCTGAAAGAAGTAATTTTTGGCTTGGAGAAGATTGGCTACAAAGTTGTTTGCGTTGTAACCGACAACAACAAAATCAACAGGAAAGCTATGGAGCATTCTCCAACTTGCTTCTCCAACTTGCTCGTCTTTGGAGACTCGCTTTGTCTATGAGCTTCCTTGTGATCCTGCAAGGCCATTGTTTTTTGTGATAGACCCCGTTCATATTTTCAAGTGCATCCGCAACAACTAGCTGAAGCAAAAGAATCACATGCGGTGCTTTTTTTTCCCAAGATGGATTCAGAACACACAACCGAACGGCGCATGTTGACGGCATCATTTCAAACCATCAGAGATGTGTACGATGCTGAGGTTGGCTAGCTACTGAGGCATGCTCACACGCTGACTAGGAAAAGGCTCTTTTCGACGGACATTGAAAAACAAAGTGAAAAACTTGCCCTGCAGATATTTCACAACTCCCTCCCTCCCTCCCGCCCTGAAAGCCCTTGAATCGAAGCAAAACCTTCAGTTTGTTGAGGGGACCGCGGCTTTCATTGATATTGTGCTGACGTGGTGGAAGATTGTGAATGTCCAGACATCATGCAAGGGGAAAAGGCTGAGGGATGAACTCCAACACCCGATGTCTTCTCTAGATGATCCGCAAGTGGACTTTCCATACAACTTTTGGACTGGCTGGACGAGTGTAAGAATCGCACTGCGGAGAACAACAGCGGCAAGTTGACCAAGGAGACTCACGCTGCTCTCCACCAAACAACTCATGGACTTGTGGAAATTGCTAGATACTGCCTCACCGAGCTCAACATGTTCTACGTCCTGTTTGGCAAGATCCAAACCGACGGCCTGGAAGACTGCTTTGGAAACTACAGGCAACTCGCAGGGTCGCAGTATCACGTGTCCATTCGACAAATCTACGAGGGCGGAAACAAGATGCGTTTGCAAAGCACGCTGCCGACTGTCAGTAAACCTTCACATCACGAGAGTCACAGAGACAAACAGTGGGAAGACCTGGACCGAGAGGAGGGTGCAGCACGCGCTAACTACAATGTGGTTGTCACACAAGACACCTTGTCTAAGATTACGGATGTCATTCCGGTATTGGTGTACATGGCAGGATACTGCATTTACTCCACTTTGAGAAGGCTGAAATGCGAGTAGAGCAGGGACGTCTTAACCATTGACAAGGAAGTCACTGTCTCTGTGGAAGATCCCAAGTACGAGCTTGTGAAGGAGCTTGACCGAGGAGGACTCGTACAACCCTCAATATTTGCTGTCAACGCCATTGCACACAGCTGCGCAGTCGTTGAGGAATTGTCAAGAAGAGATGACTTCTTGATCATTCCCAATCAGCGTCAAGTGGCGACAGATCTCACCGTGGATCTGCTGACTGAAGATGAGTCATCTGATTTCGATGGCTGTGATGCTGGACACATGGAGATTGTCCTTAAGTACATTTTGTGGTGCAGTTCAAACATTTTGCTGAAAAACGTCTGCTCCAGAATGAATGATGACATTCGTGACGCCAGAGAAAAATAAAAAAAAGGAAGCTTCAAACACTGAGTAACAAGTAGAGTAGATGTGGTTTTCACCCCAAAATAAGTCATAATCGAAATCGAGATGTTGAAATCATTCGTGTGATTCTCTAGTGCGCCGCGGCGGTAGAGCTAGAACATCAAAACTTTCACAAGCCAGATGCAGTACTTGGTTACTCCGTGTAGCAATGCTAGGATGCTTGGTAAGTTTTTTTTTCCCACATCTTTTATTCGGCCCAATCTAGCCGCAGCAGCTGCGACAGCGGGAGCGTTGGTTCTCCCAAAACGTGAACGAAACACTGGCTTTCCGCCGCATTCGCTGCGTGACTGGGCCCCCACACTCTGACGTCACTGCGGCAGCCCTGCCGCCTTGAAATTTAGTCGGTGTAGGTCTGCGTCAGGGATAGTCGGCGCCCTCTCACTTCAGCACGAGGTGTTGGGGGAAGGGGGGCACGCCTCCCGCTCAGCTTCGTATTGGGTTTTAGTCATCTTGAGTGGGAGATAGTGTAATCTGTTTAAAACTCTCTGGCAGGACCTAATTACATGTTAATGTTAACCAGTAGCTTTTTCAGGCAGCTTGAAGTTGTGTATCTTACTAAGTTATGTAAACAATGCAATGTCGTTAGGCAAAGCCTTAAAGGCCAACTCCACATTTAAATGCACCTTTGAAAATCTCCTTACATTCGTCCAACATATCTGAGCAACCTGAGCTGAACTGAGAAGCTTTTCGCGAAGGGTGCTTCAACATATAAGCTTTGAGTAATCCATGTTCGCATACCTAAAAATTGTACTTTTCCAGTTGGAACAATAAAAGGCATGCTTGAATTTAACATGCCTGTTTTGTGTTTGTTATGTGCCTGTTTAACAGATGCTTGGCTTGTGCTTTTTAAACGTATTTAAAACTAAGTGTATTCATGATTTTACAGGTATTATGATGGCACTTCCAGAAGCTAACGTTTCTTGGAGACCGGCTATAATGGAACTTACAGGTGAAGTATGTGCAGTGGAGTTTTGTGAGAGGCCATTGTCCAGATTTTGTGTGCTCTCACTCAGTGTCAATGACGTTCATGCGTCCTCTATAATTATGACACTAACAGATAACAGTACAAGGAAAAGTATAGGCAATGTTATTAGAAATGATTGTGTAAATGTGAAGAAAGAAAAGTCGACGAAAAGATACCTTGCCACTGGCAGGATCCAAACCTGCGACCTTCGAATAATGTGTCCGATGCAGAGACTGCTATTAAGTTTCACTTTACTTCATTTATAGTGGCGATCTAATTCTAGCAGACTTACACCCCACCGCGGTAGTCTAGTGTAAGGTACTCGGCTGCTAACCCGCAGGTGGCGGGATCGAATCCCGGCTGCGGAAGTTGCATTTTTGCCCCACCGTGGTGGTCTTGTGGCTAAGGTACTCGGCTTCTGACCCGCAGGTCGCGGAATCGAATCCTGGATGTGGTGGCTGCATATCTGATGGAGGCGGAAATGCTGTAGGCCTGTGTGCTCAGAATTAGGTGTACGTTAAAGAACCCCAAGTGTTCAAAATTTTCGGAGCCCTCCGCTATGATGTCTCGTAATCATATAATGATTTTAGGACGTTAATCCCCACATATCAATCCTCACAGACTTGATGCCTTGAGGTCGTATGCAACAAGTTATTGATTAGCTGCCATTTTGTAATAAGATCGCGTACTACGTGACACCGAACATGCAAAAAAAGTTACACACCTGCAGTAATGGCACAAAATGACGCTGACAGACACTCCGTTTAAACCCACATGTATATTCTATAAAGTGGCTGAGGGGATGACCATTAGTGTAGCTGAGTGGTAGAGCATCAGACGCATTATTCAACGGTTGCAAGTTTGAATGCTGCCGGTGGCAAGATCTATTTTTTATCGTTTTTTTTCTTCACTTTTAGACAACAACTTGTCATAGTATCCCCTATACTTTCCCGGTGTTATTGTTGGTTAGTTTTCATTATTAGTGTGTTTAATGGAGAAAATGAGCCCATTTACTCTTTCTATACTTCTCCTATGTACGTTATTGCAGATCCTGAGGGTACAACATCAAGGGGGCCAAGTTAGGCAAAAACTGCCAATGACAGAGATATGGCAGCCTTTGGAGTTCATATTTCTGACATCAAAAGTCATTTTTGTTACAACATTCCCAGATTGGCAGTGCTCATGAGCCTGTGGGAAAGCTTCTTTCACCAAAGTGCCGCGGGAGCGCTCTCTGGAAAACAAACAGAAGACAGCTGCCTCACCGTGCTTATACCAACAAGTTTTCTTATGCCTCATTATTTTCACCATTGCCTTTCTCATGGCCTCATTGGTCAATGTGCTGCAGTTTACCATGTGTTTTCCAAAAGCTTTCATCTCTGTTGCTTTTTATAATGTGACATAAAACAGTCAGTTTGATGTCACGAAAGTTTCTCTAGAAGTTGTGGCATTTATGTAATTCATTTTTACATGCTTGGATGCTTAATTCAGCACTTTTTGTATAAGTTATTGCTCTCAGAATAAAGTTTTTATTAATTACTATTGTATTGTCTTGATAGATCTTTTATGCTTCATAGATTGCATTACAAACACTAAAGGTGTGCCGTATGTATTGTTTTATTACAAGAGGAACTTTAGGGACACGCCGTAACCATCGGCGTGATGATTGATATAAAGTGCGAGACGATAACATCGCTCCATGCATCCTATATCCTGTGCGCTGGTGAAGGTTGTGAGAGCTGCTAACGATCGCTCATCAAGTGGAAAGAGAACATGCCGGCTGCCCTTGTTTCCCCAATTCACTCCATGCGCCTGCATTCCTTGGACATACTTCTGCGAATTGGTATTTTCTCGTTAAAGAACACCAGATGATCAAAATTTCTGGAGCCCTCCATTATGGTGCCTCTCATTTCATATCTTAGTTTTCTGACTTGAAACCCCGGATATAATTATTAGAATTGCTATTTCCTAACGCCACAACTTTTGAAAGAAAGGGCCACTGGGTGTAATGCGCGCTTCTGTTGCGTTAACGCATGTCAATTTCTCGTTGTAGTCTCCAGCGGCTGTGAAGCAACTGTCCAAGGTCAGTCAGGCCTGCGAAAGGATGCTAAGAATCTTTGGGTCCGAACAGGCCACCACTGGAATCTGAACTTTGCTATGTTGAACGTTAGAACTCTATCTAGCGAGGCTGGATAAACTGTGCTCTTCAAAAAAATTAGAGGGTGTTAAATGGGGTCTGATAGGGCACACCGAATTTAGGACACGTGAGGGCTGAAGAATAGACGCGTCCTATGCTACCGTGGATTAGTAGTTAAAAGGCAACGAAGGATGAGGTTTCTTATGCACAAGACTATCACTGGCAACATGGAGGAATACTATAGCATTAGTGAGAGGGTGGCCAGTGTTATAATTAAGTTTAATAAAAGGTACAAGATATAGGTGGCACAGGACTACGTGCCTACTTGAACCATGATGATCATTTGGTTGATTGCTTCTTTGAAGACGTAGAGTCTGCCATTATTAAAGATGCAATATACTATTCTGATGGGCAACTTTAATACCAAAGTAGGCAAGAAATGGGCTGGAGATCATGCAGTGGGGGAATATGGTACCACCTCTAGAAATACCAGAGAGGAGTCATTAGTAGAGTTCGCAGACCGTATTAACTCGCAGATCTTCAATACCTTCTTGAGAAAACGGGCTAACCATAAGTGGATGTGACGAAGTCTTGATTGCAAAACTAAATGCGAAATCGATTTCATTCTGTGTGCACACCCAGGCATTGTGCAGGATATAGTAGTAGTTGGCAAGATTCAATGTAAAGACCATAGGATGGTAAGAGCTCGTATTCACCTACATTTTAAAAAAGCCAAGGAATAAACTAATATGCAAAAAGCCAAATAATGAGCTAGCCATGAGAGGGAAAGGACAGGAATTCAAAGCTTCGCTTCAGAATAGATTCAAGGCTTTAAGTGGGGTAACCTACATTAGTGTTGACACAATGAACAATAATCTTGCTAGTATCTTCAAAGTGTGTAATGGAAGTCTGAGTTACAGTCACTAGAAACGGCACTGGCAAAGGGCAGTATTGACTGTTCAGTCGAACATGTGTGCACAGTATATTTTTTATTGGCTTGTGTAATGTATGGCCTGTGTGCTGAACTGTTGTAAAAGCAGAAGCCTTTGTCAGGCCACATGGCCTTTAGCTTCTGCTTTCTTTCTGTCATAAACAGAAGAAACAGTCAATTCATTCTCAGGTGACGAAAGATGGCATTAAAAGAAAACAAGCCATGAATGCTTCAGATGCAATGGACAATAAAGAGCTAGGGGAGTTTTTGAAGTTAATCAATAGGCGCAAGGTAGCTGACAATAAAAAGTATAAGATGAGATAATTGAGCAGGCTGTAAAAAGCGGCAGAAGCCTAAAAACTATGAAGGCAAACTTGTGCATAGGCAAAATTAGAAAGTGTGCATTAAGTAACAAGGTAGGCAATGTCATAACCAATATGGATATGGTAGTTGAGGTGGTGGAGGAGGTCTGCAGAAAGCTGTAGAGAAGCCGAGTGAAGCAGAATGATATAACAAGCAATAATAGCCCAGAGGAGTTTGACATCTTACCAGTAACTACAGGGATAGTAAGAAAAGCTGTAGAAGGAATGCAAAGTTGCTGTTGAGGATAAAGTAACAACAGACCTGCTGGAAGATGGTGGAAATATTGTGTTGGAAAAGCTGGCCACCTTATGTATAAATTGTTTCTTGACTGAAGGAGTAGCAGAATCTTGAAAGAACACCAACATGAATTTCATCCATAATAAAAGAGACGTCATGGACTTGAAAAAGTACAGGCCGATCAGCTTACTGTTCCTTCTCTGCAAACTACTCACAAAATTAATAGCTAATACATTTAAAGTGACATTAGACTTCAATCAACTAAAGAACCAAGCAGGATTTCGTACAGGCTACTCCACAATACGTCGTATTCATACTATCGATCAGGCAATAGGGGAATTCGCGGAATAAGACCAAACCCTATACATAGCATTCATTGATTATGAGAAAGCGTTTGCCTCAGTTGAGACGGAAGAAATGCAGGCACTACGGAATCAGGGTATCAACAAGCCCTAAATAACTGAAAAAATCTAACATGGATCTTGAGCCACCACAGTCTTCCATAAAAAAAGCGACACAATCCCAAGAAAGAAGGGTGTAAGGCAAGAAGACACAATCTCTCTAATGCTATTCACTATGTGTTTGTAGGAGGTTTTCAGAGCCCTAAATTGGAAATAGTTAGGAATAAGAGTTAATGGAGAGTATGTTGCTAACCTACGATTTGCTGATGACATTGCCTTGATGAGTAACCCAGGCAATGAATTACAGCTCATGATTACTGAACTAGACATGGAAAGCAGAAAAGCAGGTCTGAAAATTAATATGCACTTTGTGATAGGTGGAGAAATGCAGGAAATTGTAAAAGAATATGTCTACTTAGGACAGCCAGTAACCACGGAGCCAAACCATGAGAGTGAAGTAACTAGGAGAATAAGGATGGGGTGGATGACATTCCGCACGCATTCTCAAATCATAAATGGTAATCTGCCACTAACCCTCAAGAGGGAGGTATATGGCAGCTGCATCTTGCCAGTACTTACCCATGGAGCAGAAACCTGGAGGCTTACAAAGACGGTTAAACCTTAATTGAGGATTACGCAGAAAGCGATGAAAGGGAAATTGAAAGAGTGTAACCTAAAGAGACAAAAAGAGAGCAGAGTGGGTCAGGGAGCAAACCGGGGTCAAGGACATCAGAGTTGAAATGAAGAAGAAGAAATGGACATGGGGCGGGCTCGTAGGCAGGACAACTGCTGCTCATCAAGGGCAACTGACTGGATTCCCAGAAAAAGCGGACTGTCGAAGGGCAGACAGAAAGTTAGGTGGGCCGATGAGATTAAAAAGTTCGCAGGTATAGCATGGCAGCACAAAACACAAGACTGGGTTGGTTGGCAGATCATGGGGGAGGCGTCTGTCCTGCAGTCGGCGTAGTGAGGCTGACGACAATGACACCTATAAAAAATGCAAAAACGAGCATTTTGCATGTGCGCAGTGACTGGCATTTTGAAAAATATTTGCATGTCATGGATGTAAACGTGGGGTTTACACTTTTCTTCGGTTTCCGTCGCGGCATATGCACTTTCAAACGAGAAAGCCGGCAGAATGGTTTTGAGTTGCCATGCGCGAAGTCACGAATAAGGTTCTCTCTCACTGCACCAAATTCTGAGAAGAGATGGATTAAAAAAGGCACAAAGAGAAAGAAAAAACACTTCTTTTGCCATACATAATGCTAAAATTAACAAATCCTCATGAAGAATAAAGCTAAGTCCTCGCTGGTATTCCTCATAACCCACTGAAAATAAATGCAATTTTAAAGCCGATAACTCGTATGCCTAAACTCTTGCACAGTTACCTTGCTGTCTCTGATGCCTACAACCCATTTGCATACTCACATTGCTCTTATTAGGTTTGATAAATGTTCTTGGAATGTGCATTGTGACATCATAAAGATTCAACCATAAAGGTCCGAAGTGTGCGTGAAACAAGAATTTTTGATGTTTACACGAGTGTGTATGTTCTTTGGATGGGTGCCTGGCTGATCCGCACCGGAGGCTTATGGTGAACCACTGTAGCCCGTTGCCAGGGTTTGCATCACCTTATACAGGATAAAGTTTACATGAATGGACACTGGTCCACCTGCATACAAAAAATGCTAAAATCACTGTTTGCGCAATACGAGCACAACTATACCGGAAAGGTCGGGAGAGTAGTAAGCTCTTGTAATCTGACTGTCCAGAGGGGTTGGCATGCGGAACGCATTCCTTGTGAGAGAACCAGACAACAAAGCTGCATTGGCAGGATGTGCTTCGGACCCTCTGCATAGGGGATGCCGCAGCTAGGATTCTGTTCTCGCAGGCTTGTCAGAGAAGTTTCCGATTCATTCATGCCTCGGAGGTGCCTCGACGGTGCGGGTGGTTGTGCACTCACCTCTGATCACGCCCCTCTTTACCTCAACGCGATACGTGGCGGGCAACCTGTGAGTGGCCATGGAGCTCAAACGGCTAACAGAGAGGGTACAACGGGGAGTCCGCTTCACCCCCGTGGAGTTCCCGCTGGTATGGCGTCGCTGTGTTGATGGTGGCAAAAGGCTGCATGTCTTCTCCGGCTTCCCTACACGAGGCCAGGCTGGTGGTTCTTATGGCTTGGATATCTTAATTGAAAAGAACCCCTGCTGAGTGGCGATGGCACCAAGTCATTGGGGCCGCCACTACCACTATATCAATTCAAAAATATTAAAGAACACTGTTTATGTGTCTGGCATTGTCCAGTTTCACATTTTTCGGTAGTCGCTCGCTACAGGAATGTTGCCTTCTGACTGGAAGATAGCGAAAGTAGTGCCAGTTTATAAAAGTGGTAGTAAAAGTTCGCCAGCAAATTATCGCCCCATGTCCTTGACGTGCATATGTTGCAAGATGCTTGAGCATATCATAGCTTCTAACATTTATGCGCATCTAGTATCTAACAATTTCATTTTCTCAAACCAGCACAGGTTCTGAAAGGGTCATTCTTGTGAGACTCAACTCTTTGAGTTCACCACCGACCTACATTCTAACATGAAGAGTAATCTACAGACAGATTGTTTATTTCTTGATTTTGCAAAGGCATTCGATCGTGTTGCTCATTGTCGCTTGATATTAAAACTGTCATCACTAAAACTTGATTCACTCATGCTAACATGGCTCAGAAACTTCCTAACTAACCGCCAACAATTCACTATCGCCAACAATCACTCTTCATCACTCTGTTAGGTTTTTTCTGGTGTACCACAGGGCAGTGTTCTTGATCCCTTACTTTTCCTCATCTACATTAACGACCTGCCTGACAACTTATCCTCATGTATGCGTATATTTGCCGATGACAGCATTATCTATCGTCCCATCCGCAACAATAGCGATCATCTAACTCTTCAAAAAGACCTCGAGCATATCATTCAGTGGTGCAAAACATGGCAGATGACACTTAATGTTTCCAAATGCAAACTAATCACCTTTAGTCGCAAACGTGATAACTTTAATAGCCAATACATAATTGATAATACCATTGTAGAACGCACTGATCATTACAAATACCTAGGCATAAACTTAACTTCTACACTTTCGTGGTCCACACATATCACTTCTATCTGTGCCAACACATCCAGATCATTAGGTTTTCTGTGCCGAAATCTATACAGTGCTCCCTCCGATGTGCGCAAACTGGCTTATCTTGCTCTAATCCGTCCTCAACTGGAGTTCGCATCCTCCATTTGGTCACCATAACAACAATACCTCATAGATAAGTTAGAATGTATACAGAACAGAGCTAGTCGATTCATAGCGCGTAATCACAGCTACCCGTCCAGCGAAACACAGATTAAACGTAGCCTTGCACTCGAGCCACTGAAAATTCGCCGCGACATCTCACTTTTAGCACTATTTCATAAACTCATCCACACCAGCATAATGCAATCTGTTCACCTTAATCTAGCACATCGAACTTCGAGCATAACATCTTTAGCTTATCACTCATGTATGGCAATACTAACGCTTTCAACCAGTCGGCTCTTCCACGAGCTATTCGTTTGTGGAATGATTTGCCAGATAATCTTGCGTCAGAACAAGACCACACAAAGTTCTATCATACTCTTAAAAAATACTTATGCACCAAAAACTGCTCTATTTATCTTCGTAATCATCAGTGTTCATAGGACTGTTGCCGATGTTTTTGCACTATTGCTAGGCTGTAGTTACTGTCATAATAGTTTTTTTTATTTCACCTTCACATACTGTAACTCACATTTCTAGTATGTATTTTGCTTACATGTTCATAAATTGAACTGCATTTTCTATTATATTCATTATTTGCCTATGTATGTGTAGATATTATGTATATATATTTTTCTAACGTATTATCTGTACCGCCCCCCTTATACAATGCCCCTAGGGCTCTGTAAGGTATTGTAAATATATAAATAAATATATTTGTTAGGTTTGAGTATTCGCTATGGCCAAATGTATATGCAGCTTCAGCAATCTTTCAGCCTGGACGTTGTTTTTTCCGCACGCAGCTCAAACACTGAGAGGTATTTATTCACAGCTGATCGCGTAAAATGCATTTCACCTCGACTAAAATGTCAAACCGCGAAGTTTCGTCAATAACATGTTACTGCCACCTGACCACAATGACTGCCAATGTTTTCACAAGCGAGGCGCGTTGTTATCCACACAACTCGCATTCAACACACAATATTCCCAGTTTGATCGTCTGTTATGGTGAACCAATATTGTCGATGCTTTTCAATGCACGCTACAATAAAGACTGTACATTTTGAAAGAAGATGCCACTGTTCTGGCCGAGCTGATGGGTATGCCAATTTGCCTAGTCTTGTGCTTGCAAAGTTTGAAGGCACCTGTTGGCTTTGTTTTGCATAAAGCAACAGACCGTTGTGAACTTTGTGACCCGACTTCAACTGGTGAGCTTAAAAAGTTCAGGTGGTGAAGTGCAACTGCGGAACATGAACTGGTTGTTTTGTCACAAAGCTCCAAGCCATGAGAAGCCAAACAGATTGATTGATTGATATGTGGGGTTTAACGTCCCAAAACCACTATATGATTATGAGAGACGCCGTAGTGGAGGGCTCCGGAAATTTTGACCACCTGGGATTCTTTAACGTGCACCCAAATCTGAGCACACGGGCCTACAACATTTCCGCCTCCATCGGAAATGCAGCCGCCGCAGCCGGGATTTGAACCCGCGACCTGCGGGTCAGCAGCCGAGTACCTTAGCCACTAGACCACCACGGCGGGGCAAGAGAGAAGCCAAACAGAGCTGAAAGTGTTAAGATAATACAAATTAGTGTACTACCCATCGTTCCAATGCTGGCTGAAGCGTCGTGCAGTGCAGCCTTCCAAAACACTAATGCTAGAGATCCTTAAATAGTATCTATAGGAGACTATGGTGTTAAGTACATATTCTACAGTCATGGGTCCTGCGATTACTAGATCTGGCAACCTGAGCAGAATCTGGTGGCCATGCTCCAGTGCCCCGGCTGAGCACCTTTGCGCCAGTCAAAGTTGTGTTCTCTAATGATGTTGGTGGCTACAAAACGCTCCTGATCACATGTTTGGACACTTCGTATGAAACAGCAGCACCTCAGTGACATGTTTTACATTACAGCGAAAGCTGTTGTGAGATCAAAACTCGGGTCACGCGCGGCGCCGTAGTTTTCCGCTGCCGGTGTCCGTAACCACTTTCGCGAAATAAGAAAAAAAAACATAGTACCAAGAACACAGTGGGGCTCGAGCCCGGGTCCGCTGTGTGTCAGCTTAGTATTCTACCACTGAGCCACGCCGGTGCTTGAGACTTGTTCGCAAACTTGCCTTAGGCAGGCTTGATGTCGGGAAAATAACTGTGTTAATATGAGTTATAAAGCGTTTTAGAGCAGCAAAAGAACAACGAGGCATCACACAATGCGAATAGCGTAACGAGTGCGTCGTCGAATCGTCCAACACATTACAAAAGCTTGTTTTTGATCGCCTATGATTGGTTGGTTGGTTCTTCAACACCTTGGCGCAACCCTCCTAGGGGGATAGGCCATAAATGGGACAGTACCTTGCTTTTTTAAATTAACTGTGGTGCCTATGAACTGTGGCACATACCCACCTCGGGCGTAATTGTTCATCATCGTCAGCCACTGCATGAACAATTGGCACAAAATTCTTTGCAAGTGTTTAGCGGATACAATGCTTTCTCAGAAGAATGACGAAAAATAGCATAGCAAATGCTGCAAGTGTGCTTGCGGCAGTTATCCAATGAGTGTTTAGAAAAGCCTCTGAAAGGCTACTCTTCTAGCTTTTCTTGCGATGGTGCTGCGCCTTCCGCGCAGGCCTGGCATTTTTTTATTGTTGCGTGATCATTTTTCAGAAAAGGGAATGGCATTTAGAAAGGGAATGTACCGAAAGTAAGAAAAATAAATTAAAAAATATGTTTCTGTGGGCATATCATCATCTAGTGGGAACATGTTCGGGATACAATGAAAACTAAGAGAGGAAAGTTGTACACTATCCCTAATCGGGAATATGAAGAGACAAAGCTCAGAACACAAAGCAAAACTCGCTTAGATTTAACAGCATGTAAGCCAACGCGTTTGTATTGTTTTCACTTTTTTCTGCGCAACAAATATTAGTGCAGTAGATACAGACAAATTCTGAAAATTGTGAAAAGCGTGCAGTACGATTTCCTACATCGGCAGTGGATATCAACGCAAGAATACCGCAATATAATGTCGCTCCCCCTTAGACGCCTAGGTGGCGCTTGGTGGAAGCGTTGTGCGCCGTGCAGCCAATTAGGACGCGTCCCCGGGAGCTGGATGATGGTGCTGGCCCTTTGCACGGGTCTCCTTTGCCTTCTTGACTTCATCGGCACTGCGAGTTCACACATGTATACCCGTTATATTGCGATGCTGCGCCAAAAATCTTAAAAAAAGAACAGACCTCAGTGTACTGCGCCAAACAGTACGGAAACAGAAGTTATTTTTTCCCCCGTTAAATATTCACTTGCAAAACATATTATAGTTTTTCACATATTACGGTTTATAGAACGTACCAGGTTGAGCGTTTAATTTTTCTTTATTGTATATAGTCCACTAGGCAAAGATATAGAGATGTATAAATGTTTTAATGAAAAGCTGAAAATGGTGCACGCGCGCGCGCGCGCGCACACACACACACACACACACACACACACACACACACACACACACACACACACACACACACACACACACACACACACACACACACACACACACACACACACACACACACACACACACACACACACACACACACACACACACACCCACACACACACACACACACACACAGAGAGAGAGAGAGAGAGAGAGAGATCGTACCGTTCGCAAAGTTTCGCGCGTTCACTGGTGCGACTTTGCCATGATAAATAAGCTACCCATATATAGTACGACATGGTCAGATTGTGTCTGAAATTTAATTTGACGTATGTATCTGGTTAGTGCAATTATCTCGACATAATCAGCACTATATGTGCGCTTTCAGTTAGGACGATTTCTGCTACAGCATCCCCTCCCCCGAAATTTGAAGTTTGTACATGTGCACGCCCTCTACAGTTACAAGCGTCAAACGTAAGCGAAAATGGAACTATTTAACGCACATCGAACAATCGGAAACTAAAAGTAAAGAAGAAGTCTCGTGAGAATTACGTGAGTTTAGAACTTACATGGAATCGATAATGAAAGGTTTTGTCCTGTCCACAGCCCATCTTCTGATGTCTAAAGCCGAATCATTGCTGTCACATGCTCTGGAAAAGTACGAACTTCGTTAGACCTACAAGAGGCAAATATGACAACCTATGAAGTGATTATTATATCTGGCCATTTTCTTGATGATACCTTAATCGTCGATGCAAAAACATGGTTTGCATGTGCTATGTTCTTAATCTTCTGCACTAAATTTCGCTGGAATACAAACTATTTGTATAATCTCTACACACTACAGTTGACGCAGATATGGCAATACATTATTTGCATCTTGTTTTATGAAATAATCGTCGCAGTTCGTCATTGCCTGATAATGTTTTTGTTGGGGCCAGATCAATATGGTTGCTGCTTGCTACGGAATTTTACGACGGACTGATTTCATGATAGTATTTTACGATCTTACAATTCTGAGTTATGTTGAGTAGAATATTACTGAGTGAAGATTCTTACGTTGCGGATCCTTCCAATTCCTTTCTGTAAGCAGAAAAAGAAACGGTATCCATTTTCAGCTTATCTGAGCGTACCTTGAAGTTTATTGCAAGCACACACGCGCCTGAGAAATATTGTAAGTCATCAAAAAAAATCGACTTGTCTTTTCTGCAACTCTTACATACTGAAGGTAGCGGTAACCGTGGCGAGGACAACAAAAAAATCGAAGATTATGCGTCAGCTGACCGCTTTTTATTAGGCGACCAGGTGTTTCTTAATGCCGAATCGTCTCGGCTATGGTCCCCACTCGTGTGATAAACAGTTCGAAAGAGAGATAAAAGGAACGTGGACGGGGTGACCAAGCTGCACTCTCAACCACAGCAATCGAAAACAGTGAATCGTCGTGGTGATAAGTTATTAATTGTCTTATTGCAAAAGATGCTTCCGTCACTTTAGCTGACATAAGCTACTATAATGAAAACACTAATGTAAGTTTCACTATTTGAGTATTGGCCTTTAGTGCTAGATTGTCAGTGGGACGTCACAAATTTGATTGTATTTTCGTATTTTGGCTGTTGGGGGTTCTGTAGATCTCCGTAAATTTAGCTAAGATCACCGTCCGTTGTTGTTAGCGCAGTGTTTTTAGTTCTGGAAACAGTCTAGATCATTCATGTCAAGGCCCATTGCAGTGTCTTAATAATAATAGTCGGCGTTTAACGTCTCAAAAGCACTATGCCATTATGAGAGACGCTGTAGTGGAGGGCTCCGGCAATTTTGACCACCTGCGGTTCTTTAACGTGCTCGGAACTTGTGGGAATTGAGGCTGGCCCGCTGCCTTTGCGTCGGCTTTGCCGCCTTTTCTGTCATTCTCATGTCCCGACATGTCTGCCCTCCTTTGCCGTCAGCCGCGCTGGGAAGGGCGGAGTGATGTTTAACTCCCTCACCCGGTAGCGGATGTTGACTGTGGCGCCGTGCGCAGGGACCCCCGAGAGGTTTTCGCGCGCTGCGTCGGGAGCGGGGAGTACAGTCCGGGACTTCAAACGGTGAGCCACGCATTCTTTTCTGTCCGTCGAGTCTCGTCGCTCGGGGCTCGTCGGACTTCGCTGACGGCGCCTCGCGCCCGATGCGAACGCTCACCTTTTGTTGCCCCGCTGCGTACTCACGGCCGAAGGGCAGTACGGTGTCCTAGTGCGTGGCCTAGCTACGCCGACCCGTCTCCCTTCGAAGCCAACGCGAGCGCCTTTGCCCTCGCTCGAGCAACCGGGCCCCCTTTGTCCCGGTGTCTCCGTGGATTACCTTTACCGCGGAGACGTGCTCGTGGCACCCTGTGTAGTACTTTGTGCCCGTGGCGTGGATAAGCCTACTTGCTTTCCCGCCGCGCCTTTTTGCAACGGGCTGTACTGCGTTTGGTGTTGCCACAATAAAGTGTTGCGACTTTGAGCAGTATCGTGTTTCCCGCCATGGCGACGGTTGACGCGTGCCCTGCGGCTCGCTAAGACCGGACCCACGCTGGTGGCCGTACTCCTTCGGGATACGTGTACACCACAAACTTTAAGCTCATGATCCTGAAGCATTTTCGCTTTCATCGAAAGTACAGCCGGAATTCGATCCCGTGACATGCTAGTGATGGCAGTATCATGAACGCTGAACAGTATAAATTGCAAATTTATAATAAATAGGAAAAATGCTCATCATTGCGAATCACGCTACAATGGGGACTACTGGGTTATTTTTTACCACCAGTGGTTCTTTAGGTTGTGCCTTAATAAAAGTACTGCAAGAACGTTCTCGTATTTCACCCCCATCGAGATGGGATTACTGTGGCCGAGATTTTAACCCCGCCCTTAAGCGAGCTTAGCGGGGCTGTAATGTTCATTTTCTTAACCTTGGCTGCATCTATAATAATCAAATAATCAAAAATTTTTTTCTTACGGCATGTGGTAGGGGTTTTCCTCGAATTTCCTGAAACGGCAATGAAACGTGTCAATTTACGGAAACCTGTGTTCCGGGACTTGTGGAGCCATGCCGGACATGTTCACAGTTCGGAGTAAGAATAGTCAGTTCCTCTGTCATTTTTCGTATACGCAAAACTTCCTTCCCCATTTGAGTGTGCCCGCAACACCACATTCAAGGAGACCCGTGATTGGCGAAAAGCGTGAACTCATAAAAGAAAACTACGAAAGTCAACTATATATAACACATGGGCCACGTCTCACTGGTGCCGTGGCACAGTATGCGAGCACAGAACTGCAAGTGGTGTTCAGGGCCTTGTATGACTGAAGAACTCTGATGGTATCACGATGCATTTGTTAGCGGCTGCATTAACACGTCTGTGGAACTTGCTGTTGGGCGAGTTGGTGCTGAATCGCATACATTTTTATTGCCAAAGCGGAGAATAAAATAACCATGAGAAAGAGAAGAAGATGACAGCCCACAGGGCAAAGGCTCGTGTCGTGAAAGTTGTTCTCTTTTGTACAATTCTGTTGGTTGCAACCAAGGAGGATTAAAAAAAAATTGCTGGAGTGGAAGCTCTAGCGATGGCTTGCCAGCAGAAGTGAAGCCACTTGTTGCCACTGCCAAGATGGCGGAAACATGCTCTTTTCTGATAGTGCCCTTTTAAAGATCAAGTGGCTTTGATACATTATGTAAATGCTACGTTAGTTCTATATTAAAGGATAGCTGTTCCCGACGAAATAACACACAGAAACAAGTATGGATGACTGAATCTTCAAAGAACTTCGCCTCCAATTAGAGGCTCACTACGGAAACTTAGTAACATTAAGACGCACTTGGAGCACTATGTGGCCCGAAAAAGTTCCCACATTAAACTCGTTGGACGTGCGAGGAAAACGCTTTGTTTTTAATCACTGAACGGCGATACTTTATCATGCCCCTAGTAAGATGGCCGCCACAGCCGCCATCTTTCCAGAGGAACGGCTTCACTTCTGCGCAATCATTTCCATTCCAGCAATTTTTTTATTCCTCCTTGGTTGCAACTTGAACTAAAGAAATGTATGTGTCACTTGCAGAAAGTGATGCCATAACCAAGGTACTTGGCGCGCGCAACTTCGAACTTCCTCAATCAAACACGCTCACATTCAACCATGCATCCACTCAAGAACGAACCTCTCACAGTTGTGCCAAGTATCTTCAACAAGCCTAGCAAGAAGTTCTGATGAAAAAGCGGTGTAATTCTAGATTAAAAGAAGATGAAGATGGGAAAAAGAGCAGTGGCTTACAGGAACTTTCCCTCGCTGAAAGAAAAGCAAGCCATATATTTCAAGAAACTTGCATGGATGCACACAAAGCTGATACGTTAATAATGAATCTTCCTGCAACGTTTAGGTAAGACGCAGCGCAGCAACCTATTAGCCAGGTAAGGTACGTAACAGTGTCGTCCGTATAAAAGATGGTGGATGGACAGGCTGATTCCATTTTCTTTAAATTATTTGCTCTATCGTGGGCAGTAGAGTCGTATTGAGGCAAGGTGGCGATAAAAAAAGCTCGACAAGATTGAGTCAGTCACGGTCGTATACTTACGGGTCCCTCACAGGTCGCCTGAGCAAAAGAAACGAAACCACGAGGGTTATGTTGAAGGCACATTTATCCAAAAAATTTAGTCAGTCAAGTTGGTATGTGCGAGCAAGAAACAACGAAACTGGCAAAGACGTCAACATGAAGGGATGCGGGACGCAATAATAGTTATTAGGACGCGTCACTATATGAACTGTATTTAGGCACAATTGGCAGTATATTTAGCTACTTTAGGTACCATATTTAAAATGGGCGTCAGAGAGAAAAAAAAACGCGCGCTCTTCTTAACCTTAAAACGTTTTATGCGTCGTATGTGATGCATGTTGAAAATCTGAAGGCGTCCTACCTTTTGCAATTGTTGATTTTTTTGTATGTGCGTTCGAGAATGTATCGTGCGTAAGGGCGTGTACTTTTTTACTAGTGGAACGCCGCCGTTCAGTTGAGTTTTGCTGTCTGACCGCAGCGCCAGATTACATAGCCTAGTGGATAAAAAAAGGAGCTTTGAGACGGCATCGGTGAAAATGCAACGCGGCACGTGCGTCTCGCGCCCTGCAGTGAGTGAGTGAGAACTTTAATTTGGTCCAAAGGCGGCAGAGACTAGACGGGACCGGAGGCCCCGCTAGCTCAGCCAGGTGGCTCCGCCCAGGATGGTGCCGAGAGGTGGAGTCTCTCGGCGATGTCCCGGGCCCTCTGGAGGGCCAGGAGTTGGTTGTCGAGTTCCGTGATGCGGGCGGCGGCCTTCCAAGAGGTTTGGTCCGGTAGTTGCGACCCCGAGTTAAAGGGGCGCAACCAGAGCATGTGTTCGAAATTACAGTACTCGTGATGACAGTGCGGGCAGTGGGATGAAAAATGAAAAATCAGGGTCGAGTCTTGTGCAGCATGGTGGGTGTGATGTACGTTTGCATGGGTAGTTGCCGAAGTGTAACTGCTTGTCCTTTATTCAATTTAGTGTGCGGAAGAGGGAAAATTCTGCGCCCTAGTATCGAGCTTTGCTGATCTCGTGAAATGTAATCAATGGATCCTCGAAGTCCATACATCCCTGCTCACTAACCCTCTGAGAGGGTCGCTCACCAACGCGGGTAGGTAGTTTGCGCGCTAGCTGGTGAGCCCTCTCGTTTGCCGATACGGCAAGACGAGAGATTACCCATATGGGCCGGAGAACTTTTTGTCAGGGGAACTTCCACTTCATTTTCATAAGTAGGTACCTTATTCGTGATGCGAGCAGCCGTAGTAGAGACGAAGCAAGATGAGAATGACCAGACGGCTGTTCTTTAGTCCGAAAAGATGGTGACATCCCTTCTTCGTTCGTGAAGGGCGATCGCATTTGCGAGTTCCTCGGCTTCGTGAGTGAATCTGGTGATCGCCGTGGAAGCGTTTACTAGGCATCCTTTCTCGTTAAAAACAGTGACGACATACGCATCCTTCTTCCAGTATTGGGCTGCATCGACAAAGAGGGCAGCTGAGCTTGAGCGCCCAATCTTCCTCATGATGGCCTCGGTTCTTGCTCGTCGGCGCCCTTCGTTGTGCACCGGATAGATGTTCCTAGGGTCCAGGTCGACACATATGGCCCATCTTATCTCAGCAGATATACTCTGTTTTTCTGGTGGCATGAAGAGGGGTTGTAGCCCGGCTTCTGAGAGGATCCTGGTGCCCGCTTTGGTAAGTGATAATCTGCATAGCTGCGCTGTTCGTTGAGCTTCAAAGAGCTCCGTTGCTGTGTTATGCAGTCCGATTTGTAAGAACCACTCCGTGTTTTTGCTTTTTGGAAGATTTAGGACCCACTTTAGCGCCGTCCTGATAAGGGCGCCAATCTTACTAAGTTCCTTCTTTGTCAGTTTTAGGAATGGTGCGGCGTAAATAAAGTGCTGAGGAGAAACGCATCGAAGGCTTTCATGAGATTATCCTCCTTCAGCCCCTCTCTCTTGCCGGCAACTCTGGAGATGACCCTACTGAGGCTGTGAGCGCTCTTCTCGAGACGTCTGATTGCCTTGGTGTTCTTGTTAAGGTACTTTCCAATTGTCATGCCTAGAACTTGAACTGATTCACAGATGTGAAGCAGACTAATAGGCTGCCCATAAATCTGCAGCCCCTGCCTCGGAAAACGCTTGTTCAGGAGGAGTTATGACTTATCAGGAGATAGCTGCATCCCCGTGCTCGTCAGAAAATCCTCCGTGACAGCGAGTGCTCGTTGTACATTGCCGTCCAGCTTCCCGAGAGGGCCCTCCGCAGACCATATGGTGATGTCGTCTGCGTATATTACATGATCAATGCCCGGAACGTCGGTGAGCCGCTGGGACAGGTTGTGCATTGCAATGTTGAATAAAAGAGGGGACAACACTGATTCTTGTGGTGTATCAACGTTACCCAGTGTGTACTTTTTGTTCTTGATTGGGCCGATGCTGATTGTAGCTTTCCGATCTGCCAAAAAAAAACTTGACAAAGTTGTAAAAGTTTTCACCGAAGCTCAACTTGGAAACTTCATTAAGAATATGCCCATGCTTCAGTGTGTCGAAGGCTTTTATCATATCGAGCGCCAACATCCCTTTGATGTCTAGAGACGTGTAATCGAGTATGGCCCTCTTGATGAGAAGCATAGCGTCTTGTGTTGACAGGGATTTCTGGAAGCCCACCATGTTGAGGCGCAAGAGACCGTCGTCCTCAATGAGTCCGCTCATTCGATTATGAATTACATGTTCTGCCGATTTCCTAAGGCATGATGTAAGTGATATCGGGCGCAACTTTTCTGGTCCCAGGGGCTTTCCCGGTGTGGGTATGAGTACGACCTTAGCCGTTCTCCACCCCTCGGGGACATTGCCATCAGACCATACTTGATTTATCTTTTCTGTAAATACATATATTGCTGCGTTGTCAAGGTTTCTAAGAAGCTTGTTTGAGATTCCGTCTGGGCCGGGCGCCGACCGTCCATTGAGGTCCCGCAAGGCATAAACGATCTCCGCAGCTTCAAAAGGTCTATCCAAGGATGAGTGTGGGGTTCCTTGATATTCAGATGTGGGGTTGTCCGACGGAATAGATTTGCCTTCGAGTGGTAAGTATGTGTCGACCAATTTGTCAGCAAAGGTTTGTAGACCGCAGCCTTCTGAGGTGTTCATGTAGACGAGTCTGTCAATTCCTAAACCGGGTGCTGCTTTTGGGTGATTTGGTGCTGTCAGTAAACAGATGCTTGATTAGGGCCCATTTGCTTCCTTTGAGCATTTTGCCGTCTGTTTCGTTACTGACCTCATCCCATTGCTGCGCAGCGAGTTTCTTGGCATGTTGTTCTATGTCCTTGTTGAGTTGGGATATCTTGGCTCTGAGCCGCCGGTTCAGCTTTTGTTTCTTCCATCTTTCACGAAGTGCGTTCTTGGCCTCCCGGAGATGTCCTAGCCTAGAGTATCTGTCGGCGGATTGTGCCCGGGATACATTGGGGACGCGAGCACGCGTCTCTTTTCTGCGTGCCCCTAACGGCGAATGTCAGAAACTTTGAGACGGGGCAGTGTGAGCAACGCAGCTCCTTCTGGTCAGTGTGCGGTGCCTATATGCAGCATAGATCTCATGAACAGAGCAATATGACTTCATAATTTCAATAGCTTCCAGATTTCGTTTAACACTGAAATGGACAAAAAATAATTTCTGCAGTCTTAAGAGCCAAGACCACGACATGATCACGAGGCCATAGCGTACACCGCCCCTCCCCCGAAGTTTTTTTCGCCATGGCTTATATACAGAGTGAAAATCGTCCATTTTCAAGGAGGTGACCCTCCTGAAATAATTTGTTCCTACACGCCTGGCATGAGGCATGTCGTATAGGGGAGGGCTCTGTAAATTTCCATCACACGGGGTACACAAACGTGCTTCTGACTCTCGTAACGCCGTTAGCATTTCGCTTCCGCTGAAATGTGACCACCGCAACCGGTATCAAACAGGCAAGGTTTGAGAATGGGATAGTTGGTAATCAATATTCAACAACCAGCAAAACAATTGACAAGAAAGGGATGTCTTTGTTCTCTTTATTACCTTTTGTACGGTCTGCGCTGGCTCTAGAATTGACATATCTGCGGCCGAGGACCTCAAAACCGATCGCAGTGGCTATACAAAAATGTATTCAGACACCTATTCGTTAATTTTACAATGTCCATCGAAACTAAACACTTCGATGTGCTAGGGTTTTGAGGATAGTAATATTGAAGACCGCGAATAGAAAACTCGTCGAAGGATGCCCAAGAACAAATCGAACACTTGTCTGATATTTAAGAGTTAAAAAGGCCAGAGTATGCATTGCGCAGAGTCATGTGCATTTCGCAGGCTCACGCTTTCTGTCTTTCACCGTGTATATATTTAGTGATGTAGTTAATAACATGAACTACATCATGTCAATATAGCATCCCGCCTCGCCATTCATCGACTGACAATCCAGGACCTAATACGGTAACATTCTTTGGAGACATCGTAGCACTTTACAAATGAAACCGCCTTCAAGTTCCGACACTGGCACCCGGACTCCCCAAGACTGACGAGCAGGACATCGCGAGTACTATTCAGCAGAAAAACACCAATACATAATAGGAAGCTGGAAACTTCCTAATACGACTTTTTCGAAACCCATAAACAACTTTCTCAGCGAAAATTTTTGCCCAGCTTCGTTGGTTCAAAGTTAGCTAATTATAGTGACCTAATCGAACAATCAATGAGAACACAAAAATAGTCTGACGTATAGTTCATGCAATAGTCATAAACGCACTTGGACGCGTCTTTATCAAGCGTGTTGGTATATTTTAAATGCGAATGCTTTAGTTGTCCTATGTCGGGCATTCGGCGTTTTCCACGGCGTCCGCCACCAAGCGACGCCCCAACAGCGCTCGAGGGGTACGCACACCACTCTCTGCATTGCAGGCGTCGTGAACCAAATGAAAAATCGCAGCGTATCCACAGAGTGAATGATGATGAGTGGGGTGAAGGGTTGTCTGTTCGTCCGTGAGTCCGCATGGATGAACGCACGGACGGACAGAAGCATGGACGAACAGAAGCACGGATGGACGCACGGATGGACGGAAGCATGGACAGCAGATGGTAGAACCGACGGACAGACAGACGAACGCGCGGACGGATGGACATATACACGCAATGCTACCTATTGAGCAACTCAAACTAGAGGTGGCTACTACTACTACTACAGAGAAGGGAACGAACCAGGGCCTAAGTAGCTTCGCCCCTAAAACGCCCACAGCTCCGTACGTCAAGCGAAGCCAGCCGCGCTGCACAGGCCAGCCCTGCGTGCGCACGAGTTCCGACCGATCGGCCAGCGTGCCTGACCGGCGGTGAAAGAATACGAGGTTAGAGGCAAGCGGCTCTTCATATTTTTGTACTTCGTGTTTGCTTTCTTCCTCGTTCGCTTTATCGGTTATGCCGCCGCCGCCTATGGTACCGCCGCTCAACGCAGGAACGAGCGCCTCAGAGCTGCGCTCTAAAAGATCGCATTATGCACGGATGTGGTTCCGCGGGCTGTAATGACATTCTACTGGGGGGATGTTGTTACGACAGACACGAAGTGTCGAGAACGTGCAATTACGACAGTGAACTTCTGAACGCTATGCGTCCGTCTGTGTGACCGTCCATGCGTCCGTCCGCCCGTCCGTGCGTGCGTCTGTTCGTGCGTCCGTCCCTGCGTTCGTACATGCATCCGCCTTTGAGTCTGTTCATGCGTCCATTCATGCACCTGTCTGTGTGTCCGTTCATCCATCCATCTATTCAACACTCTAAGTACCGCCATCGCATCTTTTCATCATATATTCCTCACTCAACCAGGCTCGAAGCTCTCCCCGCAGTCGCTCTCGGTCTGCGCGCAACTTTCAAGCCAGACATTCAAGCCACGCCCGCGGAACTCGTCTACGGGGAGTCGCTTCGCCTACCTGGAGAACTCCTCTCCACTCCGACCTCTGTTGTAACCAGCTCGGACCCTGCAGACTTCGTCGCTCGACGCCGTCGGCGCCGTCGCACAATAGGTGCGCTGTCACCCTCACCAGCGGCTCGCCACACCAAGCCGACCTCGTTCGTGTTTAAGGACCTGGCAACATGCTCGCATGCCTTCCTCCGCGACGACACCGTACGTGCACCTTTCCAGCCGCCTTACTCCGGGCCTTACAAAGTCACCTGTCGCGACGACAAAACATTTACCCTGCAAATCAGTGGAAAGGATGTACGCGTTTCCATCGACCGCCTATAGCCATCACACATCCTTTGCCAGGAGCCTACCAACCCCCGCATGCCTCCTGTAGTTCGCCGACGACAGCCCGCAACACCTAGGCTCGCACCCTACACCACCCGCCTTGGACGCCAGGTGCGGGTCCCCAAACGTCTTCAACCCTGACGGCTCCTATCTGCGTGGGGGGGGGGGGGGTAGTTTGGCAAAACGGGTCGGCGCCGCTTCTGCGCCTGCGCGCCGCGGCTCTATGCCTCCAAACACGAGCGCCAGCGATAAGAACACTCTCGCCCGAAATAAGCAAGAAAACTGTGTGTGTGCCCCGATTCAGGGGCAGTCGTTGTAGAACCTTTAGTGCGGAAACATTAAAGATGTTGTCCCGCACTCATATAGAAACACCGCCATCCAGCGGACATTCCAAGGACTAAACGAGAGGTGGCACATGAACACTTTCTTACGGCTTGCGCTTCGGGTCTACTTCCCACCTTCAACCACCTCAAGTTTATGGTATATACTAGTTTACTGTATTCATGGCACTGCTGCCCAACGCTCGCTAATCCTTTCTAAAACCAAGGAGGTTACGCAAGCGAGTATAACGTAGCAACCTTTTCCTGTCAGATAGGGCTCAATGTACATGCCAATGGCTGCGAATGGGGATCGCAGCGAGCGCATTAACTAAAAGCCGAATGCCCCTGTCTCTCATTCCCACTTAACAGCCATTGACATGCTCATTGAGCACTATCTTTATTGTTTTACAACGCACAGAAGAAATCTCTCACCGGCACCACCTAGGAGATCAAAATGTTATACTTGTTACACACTACAACGGCTACGAGGGACGAACGGGTGCCGTTATAAGGAGCTTTGCCTCTAAAAGTGATGAGCTTGCCTTTGACCAGCAGCACAGTGTGTTATTGCAAACGTTTCGATAATGCGAGTATTGACTGCGTTCGTCCTGTGAAATAATCATGTCATGTTTAAAGAATACGGCTATCCTCGCGGCATTTTGCTCAAGTGCATGCAGCCCAGACTTGGTAGACGTCTGATTTCATATAGCTTGAATGAAAACAAAAAATTACCCCATGTTCCACTAAAGCTGCATACACATGACGCAGCAAACAGTGATTCAAGCCGGCGGATTGTGTTGTTACTCCTACCGTTCGACAACGGACAGGAGAAATCTACCACTGGCACTATACTTGCAGGGGCCGAGTTCCAGTGCCTATATATACAGTAGGGCCAGTGAACGGTTGTACAGCGCGAGCAGTTGGTTTTCATGGACCAAGCTTCTAAAGCTGGGGGTCTGTTCCTCCTAGCTCGTCGTTAGTACGTGACCACCTAGTTCGATGACTCACTCAGCAGGTGCGAACGAATGGACGGATGGACAGACAGACAGGCAGGCAGGCAGGCAGGCAGGCAGGCAGGCAGGCAGGCAGACAGACAGACAGGCAGGCAGGCAGGCAGGCAGGCAGGCAGGCAGGCAGGCAGGCAGGCAGGTGGAGAGATGGACCGACAGGTGGATGGATGAACAGATGGACGGACAGATGGACACAAGTGGAAAGACAGACAAACTGAGACAAACGAATGGATAATTCACGGTTTCCCGATAGAACCCTCCGAATCTTCGCCCCACTCATCATCATTCACCCCGTGGATATGCTGGGATTTTTTTCAACGAAGAGACTGCCTAGCAGACGCTGCCTGTTTCAGCGTTGTTAAACGAGAGAGGGGGGGGCGAGAGAGAGAAGAGGAGCAGGGGAAGCGCACGCGTGGAAAGCGTGGTCACGCCCACGGTGTAATATATAAACGCCGCACACTGGATTGAACTCGACCCTCGACCATAGGATGCTTCGCATCTAAAAAAAAAATAGGCGCAGCGTGCCTTCTGCACACAAGCAATATCGTTTCTCGTTACATTACTAGAGGACTAAAGTTGTGACAGACGTCTCGTGGCGAGGATATGCGACGATCACAGTGAGTTTTCGAAAGCTTCGCATACTGTATACTTCAGAGCTAGGTTTTTGGAACGCTGTCGTTTGCCTTACAAGTGAATGACTTGATGCAAGGAAAACGTAATTCAGAAATGCACCCCCAGAGACAGAAGCAAGTGGGGTTTCATTGGCTTACAACATCAGTGAGTGTGTTCTGCGAGTGCACTAGGGTGTTCCTGAATTTCCATGCTCGTCCGAGGGCAATTACTCATTTCAACGGTAAATTGAAAACAAAAACGCGACTTTAGTGTGTTCATAGTATTCAGCTGACTTTTTGATGCTCAGCGCACAATTGCAAATACATAATCGACATTTCTTCAAACGAGATCGTAAGCAGTGAGCAAATTTCAAGTTGATCTACTGTAGCACCTCCGTCAGTGACTATAGTGTGGCGTTACGGAAACATTCATAGGTTTGTCCAACTGTCGAATCACTAAAGAGTACAAAGCCATCATGTATACGCTGGTTTATCATTCTGATTTTCAGCAAAGAGCTTTCTCTTTCTCTCTTTCTCTAGCGTAATAAACTTTATGAAGCACTTGGAGAATCGAGGCTTGGAGACTGTGGTGTTGCATGTCACGATTGCCTCTGCTATTTAATGTAAAACTTGCGGAAGAACAAACGAGAAAATATTATAAGGAGTGAAGCAGAGTATGTACTAACCTCCACCTATACTGCCCAGTGGGTGCTTTCATGCCGCTGTAGTAAAAAAAACAGAAAAACAATTTTTCACATGATAGTTCAAAAGGACAAGAGTTTACCTTAAAAATAGTGTGGTAATTTGAGAAAACATTCAGTTTAAACCAGTTGAATCTGTTTACTGAGACAATAGGCACTGGTGTTTTCAAACGAGAAATTCGCCACAACTTCGGGCCAGAGCATCCCGGAGTGATACGTTCAAGTGTCTGGCAGCTTCATTCGTGAATGCGAACGGCACGTGCTGAACAAAATTGATCTTGGCTGATAGCAATAACGTGAAGAGGACAGGATACAAAACTTTGAAAATAGTCTTTGCGTCTGGTTTATAGACGCCTTATAGACGCTACTGCTGGAACTGCCTTACACGCTTCCTTACTTAGTGTACTTGAACCAAGTGACCAGAGAGAAGGATCGTGGTTATGCAAAGGTCCTAGAAGTGACCGCTACAAGTATTTTGACAAAGGTTTCACATGAAGAGACCCACCTTGGTGCGTAGCTCACGCTAAATCCGGAAGACTTGTCATCCGGCGGACTTTCTCTGGAAAAGACAACGGAACAGCGCCACCGTTAACTGGTGTGCATACACAGGCTATCTTGCGTTTTGCTAAGCGTCAGCACGAGCTTGTGTGAACTCCTTATGTGGTCGAGAAACGTATATTGGGTGGGGGGTCTAGTTGGCAAGACATTTTGAAAACTTCAACTGCGTTAGAGACGAGACATCAGTATAGAAGAATACAGGGCGAACGCAGACCCACACATTTATTGAAATCACATAAACTGGCCTTCTGCAACAATGCGCGTGCACAATGACAATCACAACCACGCAACGAAAGTGGACTACACCCGCGAGACTCCTATCTGCATAAGAAAAAGCCCTCTTTTCTGGAAAGATACACCGATGTGTCGCCAATACCACTTGTCGCTGACAGCCAATGTCTCGCTGACCGCCAATGTCTAGCCATCCTGGAAGCTTCCAGAAGTTCACCTGCCCTTTGGCTCTTAGCTCTTCCTAGCACCTTAGTACTGTACTTAAAACGGCCTTGCACTTTGGCGCACATGTGCCACAATGAACAGACAGGTACTTCTCACTGTCATCTTCCAGTGAATTAGAACGCTCTATTAAGTGCTCGTTCATGAATCTCCCCGTCTGCCCCACATAAACCATTCCATGGGTCTTCACGTGGCACTCATAAATTGTGAAAGTTCATCTGACTAGATAGAGGCACCAGCAGTTCCGGAGGCATTGGGTCGGCAAAGAGAACTTGAAGCATGCGTGGATACCATAGTGAACGTCCACAGAGTTCCGCACCTGTCCTACTCCTTCCCCCCAAAAGTAGGAAAATAGCGATCGAGGAAACCGTTTTGACCACGGAATTCGATCTATTCATTGTTAGTGACTGCATATTCAGCCTTTTCAAACGCTGCCATTGAATCGTCTGTAAACGTGTCAAGTCGACGCAACTTTATTTTAAGACATTAGATATATTATGTTTTTGCCCTAAATAAAATGAAATGAAATGAAAATATTGCAACAAAAATAATGCAATGATGCGTTAATTTATGTGTGTTATAGTAATTACTTGTAAATGATTTCTAATTATATATTTATTCTCAAATCACTCATGCTCTATATTTGCCCTAAAGGAATGAAACCTCAGGCCAAGAGCACAGTGTAAATTATTTTTTGCTTAAGTCCATTTCTAGCGAAGGAAAATCATACCTTTGACGTGGCTGGCGGGAAACGGAACGTAAAACGACTCGTCGAAAGTGGCAATGCTTTCAGCTAAAAAAATATATTAAACGGTACTTTGCAAAATAAAGTTAACTGATGACACACTTTTTACGCAGGAGTTCCATTCACCCAAGCCTCATTGTACGTTCCTTTTTTTTAAGCCCCTAGTCAATACAAGCAGCTAAAACGAGTGATGCGCATGATTAGGTATCTAGCATCTTACATGCTTTGGAGGAGAAACAACGCGGCTAAATATTGGCAAGAATTCGTGTAGAGATTAGTGGACAAAAACCTCGGCACCTTAAGGGTAACATCGTGCTTTGCAGCAGTAACGGCGACGAACTAACTGCCGAACAAATGATTGACATAGTCAGGGTCGCTTCATCTCCCTGCTCTGGAAGTGCAGTAAACTCGTGACGTTGCAGTTTGCTTGTACCATTGAAATTTGCCTAAGCATGTCCAGTAATGAAGGTGACTTTTCTTTCGGTGGAGCGCTCCAGAGACTGCATGAGGCAAATTCTAGTGATCAACCAATATTTCTAAATGGTGCTTATGCACTTAGTCAGCGAAGGCTCTTTGAGCGCCGCCACAGTTCTCTCTGGGCTGTTGTTAACATGCGTGAAGCCCGAAAATGCACTACCGAGGCTGTGACGTTGGCTTTTGTACTCCCGTCCAACAGCCCAGAAAGGAGGCAATCCTGCTCTCCGTTAAAAATGCCTATAGTTAAATAGTTTTTAAAGAAAGATGAAGACCCCGACCGATTGAGTGCTTCTATACCAGCCCATGCGGACATGCCTGTGAACTTACACGGACTCCTCGACTTCGATGCCTTCGTACATGTAGTCATCCATCCTCATGAGGTACTTGGAGAGCTTTAGGCCAACGGCGATTTGGGTGGTGAACATGCCACAAACGAGCCACACCGAGAACCAGATGCCGTTCTGGAAGGATGAATGGACGTCGCCAATGAAAAAAACGCGCTCGTCAAAATATTTTACAAAGAGCCGCCAGCGTATGCATTCTGTGAGTGACAGTTACGCGTCAGTAAATAACGTAAACGTAGAACATCATACGCAGCTGCTTAGTCGTACCAGTCTGCCGATACAAAATTGCTGCAATCTATGAAGTGAATAATAATGGAGCTCCATCATCATACACTTCATAGATTCACTTCAACGTAGAAGTTATGGGCCTCAGGGCTATAACGTAAACCGTTATAGACTCACTTCGACGTAGACGTTATGGTCCTAAGGCCCATAACGTCTACGTTGAAGTGAATCTATGAAGTGGGTGATGAAGGAGCTCCATCATCATTCACTTCATAGATTCACTTCAACGTAGAAGATATGGGTCTTAGGACTATAACGTATGCACGTTATAAATTCACTACAACGTAGACGTTATGGTCCTAAGGTCGATAACTTCGACGTCGACGTCGCCGACTCGTATTGATGGCAGATGGATGGATGGAAGGATGCACGGAAGGACGGACAGACGAACGGTCTATTTTGAACCTATATGCGCGCTACGAACGCTTTATGTGCGACATATGTAACACCTGTGCCTCTGTCCGACGGGAAGCTACGACAAATGTGCCAACGGACATCGTAGAAGCCCAAGGAGCTTCGCTTCTAAATAGAGCTGCGAAAGCGACTTTTGTGGAAGCGTTTGCATGCGTTGAAGATAACTCTGCCTCCCGACGGAAACACGGATGAGGTTTGGTGCTCGCCGATGCCCGCGAAGTTTCTCAACTGAATGTCTCTGTGCTTTCCCTATTATACGTTCTACCGCTTCCCGCGCTGTCGCAGTTTGCGTGCGTCGTTCCTGCCGCGTATTCACACCACAGGTCGGCAAAACTAGCGGAGCTCACTCGAACTCACTCATGAAATATATTTCGAGCTTTGGACTCGCTCGGACTCAGACTCACAAACATTTTTCTGAACCGGACTTACTCAGACTGAATCATACGAAATTTCTTCTTCAGCTGGACTAACTCTGACTCTTACAGCCTTTTGTTTTTGCTTCGTTTTTTTCTTCTTATTTTCAGGAAATTAAATAAATAAACGTCAACCACACAATCACGAAAATATTATTGACCCGGACTCACTCAGACTCATGGATCGATCTGAGTTTGAGTGAGTCCGAGCGAGTCAACTCACGAGTGAGATAGCCGACCTACGATTCACACTCGATCCACTTGAAACGAAGCATCTCTGAAAACGAAGTCAATAGCGCCTCTTTATAGGATTCGTTTGAGATTTTATAGTTTTATCTGCTAAGAATATTCTTGGAGTAACTCCGTGAAAATACTTTACACGTTCGCAGCGGGCTAAATCCTTTCGAGAAGTATTTGCGTTACCATCCCCTCACCATGCATAACAAGGTACCGTCACAGAAGGCTTCGAGGCACTGTATATAGAACTGGCGGATGGGCTTGCAGTCACCGAGATTTGTGAAAACCTGCAGAATTAAGAGAGAAACAAAGAACGAAGATTTTAGAATCAAATGCTGCGGGCAATGCACGCAAGAAAAAAAACGGAACATTAATGCAAACCAGGAAAAAAACAAACGCAGGCCGGAGTACTTTGTAATTGTCGTGCGGGTCTTCATCGAATTGGAGGAACGGCGTTAGCGTGACGCAGCTGCTAACGAACAGGCTTAAACAGCAGGACTAATGAGCTTTTGGTAGCTTGCGATAACTCCTGGCAATACACGGCGAGATGTATCGAGCCTTGGCGAGAACGTGAGTTAGAATCTAGGATACCTTTCGCTGACAAAAGTACCTTTACTAAGCAGGCAGGTCCTTGCGTTTGAAAGGCACGGATTTACAATACCGAGTAATGGGGAAGTGTGCATAACCGAAGTGTGATGTGCTGTACAGACTTGCGGTACAAAAATATAGTGATGATCTTACCGCTGTTGTGATTCTCTTGAGATTGCTCAACTGCGAAACGATGGCGGCTTTCGTGTACTCCAGGTACTCCTTTATTGTGAGGATGAGAGAGAGAGAGAGAGAGAGAGAGAATGCAATCGAAGCATGAGGACCACGTTCGCTAAATGACCACTGACACACCTTGCTCTAATGTTCTACCTTGACCTACAGTTCGTTCACTATTCGAGTATAAATGGGATGGTTCACTTAAAACACGGCGCGGAAATGGGCTTTTTCTGGGTCCGAACAGTACTTAAAGTTGAGATCGCCGAAAAGTAAACTTGAGAAAACTGGCCTCCGTAATGGTTCTTCGCCAACCGGTAGGCAATCCGGGAGGCCTGTATTCGTGCCTTTCTTTGAGGAAAACATACGCTAGTTTGTGACACTAGGCGTCGCTTGGTTGGTCGCCGAAGATCCTGGCGCGTGCCTCGTTCACGCTCACGCGCATGCGCAGGCTATATTTACCCTGAAAAAAGCCCATCACGTGTAGGCGTGAAGAAGGCTATAGTTTCACTTTTGTATTTCAGGAGGTTTGTTGTTTAGCACGATGTCACCACACATCGCTTGCTCACGGGGAACATTGCTTTCTTCAAGTTTGTCTACGGAGACACTTGGTTCTTGAAATGGGTGTATACAGATGTGTGTGGTGGAACAATACAACACCAAAACACGACCGGTGCCATAGTTTCGCTGTACTCTCGTTTTCGCGTGACGTAATGATATCGTAGGTCACGTGGGAGTGGCCGTTTGACAGGTTACGATACGCTGTCTCGCAGGTTGGTTCGCGGTCAGCGTTCTACACGGCGTGGCGTAACGAGTAGCGGTGCGTAACGTACAATTATACCGAGAAAGGCGGAAGTAGTAACATAAGCCTGACGATGGGTGCAATCAGCGTCGCGAACTATTGCGTTCACGGACCCACCTTTACACCATGATGCCACATACACGGAGACCTCTTTTGAAACAAAATAGAAAGAGATTCTTGCTATAGTACTTACAAAGAACGCTTAACAGCATTTCGGGAGAGTTTCGACTTCGAGGACTATCATGTAAGCGGTACAATGAAAGAAGCAATGAGAAAAAAATCTTAAAGGCGTGAACTTTTATCTAAGCAGCGAGGGTGACAGCCATAAACTTTTATTTTTATTTGCGCACCAACTGTGTGAGAGAGCCAGATACAAGGTTTCAAAAGCTATTTATGATTCCTTTAGTTGGTGAGAACGCATGCATCACAGAAATATGCATTTCTGCGAGACACTTGTGTCGCCTATTTTCCTACTGCTGTAACCTGATAATCACAATATGTTAGGACTCTGTTTAGCTGCAGCGCTGCCACTATCACTTATTAGACGATGCTGCACAGAGTGAGTTGCTACAGAATCTCGTCACGCTCTGGAAGATGGTAAATAAGAAGACATGGAGAGAGGGACAACCAAGCTGTGGCTCAATCACGGCTTGACTGACATAGTGTTGTAACTCGTTCTTTTCGTTCACGGCGCATCGCGTTCACTCACTGTGTGCGTCTGTACCGACAAAAACCATGCAAGAATGGCACGCTTCACTCACCTTGTTCATAGACGCTTGTAATGATTTTCTATACGCATCGTCACTCGCAAGAGCCGTAAAGCCTTCCCGCCACCTTGCGGACACGTTCTTCAGTTATGCAAAGGCAAAATAAAGCGAAGAACATATAAGAAAGTGTTAATATAATAGCTTAAAATGTTATGTGCAAAGTGGCGCTGTATGCTAGACACGTCTAACTTTAAAGAAAACACGAATACAATCTAACATTCAAAGAAGAAAACTAATCTTCGAGTCTTGTAGCGGCAAAAAAAAAGCATGAAGTCAGCAGGTTAAAAATCATTTCCCGGTGGGAGCTGACACGATATTATTTTATGAAAAGTGAAAGCATCAAAAAGTATGAAAATACTTAGATGAATCACGAGCGGCACCTCAACTACTTGCGTCACTATGCTATCCCTATTAAGGCCTTAACTCGAAACGCCTCATCAAATGCGAAGAGCGATCAATGCAAAAAGTCATAATCACGTTATGACGTGAGCGTGTGACGTCTTCCTAACCATCGTCCAAGATATTGGATTTCGAGATATCACCATTACGTCACGATGCAGCCTAACAGCGTGACGTCTCATGACGCGTCGTTGCATGACGTCGTCGCTTGCTCAAAGATAGGCTCATTGTGATGTCAGTGTACAGCCATGTGAGGTGGACAAATATTTCGAAGGGAGGCCTGAGGATCATTAACGTCAGCTGATTGCTGCCGCACGTAAATGCAGGAGAGACGTCGGCAAATTTTAAAAGCAATCGCTGGAATTAGACTCATCCAGACAACGAATTGTCACAAATTTGACATATCAGCTTAGCTGTGGCTCAGGCTCGGCGGGAGCAGTGGTTGTGTTGATAGATATTAACACCAGTGGCCTCCATTTGTATTGATTATGTGGCCGTGTCAGCGAGAACGTTTTTTTTTCTCGTAAAAATTGAGGGTCTATATTAGGTAAAGGTAACGCCTGAGGTTTTACTTGCCATAACTCCGAAAATATTGCAGGGCAAGACGTAATGGGGGACGGGAATGATCTGGACAACCGATGCCTCTTCACATGGTGTCTTACAGCCTTCTTTGATAGCGAATTTTTTAGCAAGTACGACACCACTACGGCAAATCTACAGGAACGTGAATTAGCGGACTTTGAATACAGCGGGTTGTAGGGGCGTCTCTCGGAAGATGTGTATGAGTGTGAGAAATGACGTCGTGGTTGGAACCTCACCTTGGCGTCATCGGTCGACCTGATGGAACCGGTGACCTAGCGTAAGGAAAAGAAGGTATTTGCTCTTTCAGACATCGTCCTTGCAATACACACCTGCCTCCCTTTCGATGGGGCCACTTGTCCAGTTGCTTTTTTGGTCACACCGGTCTCTACCACCAGAGGCTTATATATGTCAGCCTGATATTAAACCAGCTGTGGATAGGTGAACGAGGCGGAACTTACGCATTATAATTTTCGCATCAAAATTATTATCATGGAGTGAGTGTTCTTCCATTCCACGAAGACAAAGAAATACGCTGTACAGCGGTCACTGGTGCATCTTATCTGGAACATAGTAGATCATTTTTGCCAGCGGGAGGTGTTGTCGGGCAAGTTTGTGGTACCAGTTTTTTTTTACTTAGATATATTGTAATATTAGAACCCCTTCTAAAGTTTCACCCACATGCCACTACAAGTCTATGATTGCCTCCAAAAAATTATCACGGTAAAGAATGCGCAAAGCTAGGTCAAAAGTTTGGATGCATTATGTAGAATACGTTTAGTTCAAATTATACGGGAGGGGGCTCATTCTCAGGCACGCATCGTAAGTAGTCTAAGCTCAATCCTAATAAACTTCTCTTCTATTATTGCATTCTATTATTCTGTTAAACTAAGGCGTGCGACAGATCTTTAACTCCGTGGGTACTTGACGTATGTTGAAAATTGGGTAGGCAATAAACTACTCTAATGAACCCATTCGATTATTACTTGGAAAAGTGTTGCAGGGCTTCTTTAAAGGGAAACTTGAGGCAAATACTGCGTCGATTTTGATTGCTGCAATAGCGATCCAAAAACTCCGTAGTGCTACTTTCGTGCCAGGGTTGTGCTTATTCTGAAATAAAATCCCGTTTCAGAGGTCGGCATCGCGTTAGCGCACTTCAAATTACCCGCTTTAAGCGGAACCTGTCACGTCACTGTTGCTGTGCACAACGTTGCTGTGCTTTAATGCGCGGCTGCCGACGCTATAGTACCAGCAGAGGGATAGGAGTGGGAGCCACAGCAGCAACAACGGCCATTGAACAATTTTTAGCCATGGCCTTCAAAATTGCGGGCGTGCTTGTTTCGACTGGGCCCTGCTAGATGACACGACCTGTCCTGTTTAACCAGGCGAAAATTGAACTTTTGAACCACCCGTACTACTCCCTATAGTAACGTCCGGCTGTTGTTTTTTCCATGAATCAAACAGAACCGAACAGGCATCATTTTATTACGTTTCTTGATGCACGGAAAGTTATTTAATTAGTGTAGCTAGTTCGATTCCTAGTAATTAAATGTAGGCGGTAAGTCTGACGTCATCGGGATTGTTTTGCATATCTGCTACTCGCGGTGCATGTGTTTTCGTGCATTTACAATAATTTCTGGGTAAGTGGGGCACTGGTGTTGATGACATTGTCGTTTTAGACGTTGTCATTCATTGAGCTTCCTCTCTGACTTAAATTGTTATTTGACTTTAGGGGTATAGAAAAAATCATGCCCCCACTCACAGCGGTGGACGCCGTCCTTGGGCTCAACGCGTCCAATGCGTTTTTCGCGTCGCTCAGCTTGACGGTGAGACCACTGGGCAGAGCAAGGCTGCTGGGCAGCGACAGGGCCTTGTTTTCTTCCAGTAGCCTCAGGTACATGGGATAGCCCTGCAATTCGACGGGTTGGCGACAGTGTTAGCAGTGAGTTACATAGGTATGCATTTTAGACCAGGGGCCAATGAACGGTGCGTTCAACTTCATATTGCTGCGTGTCACCGCGTGACATCTTGACACCATTTTAGAGAAAGCGAAAGAAAGAGTTAGAGCGCCCTGGTATTCGATAATATGTCTAATGTAATGCGCGAGGCACGAAGGAACCAGAACAACAAACGACAAAATTGGTGCCAACTAATAACCGATTTATTGAAAGGACGTTCGCATTCTAGGTAGCTTCAAGCGAATACGCAAGTCGCATTGGTGATCGTCGTTACAGAATGATGTATACGACAACCAGTGATCAGAACTTGTCTAAAAAGTGCAAGTCGCTGCGATAATTACTGAAAGACGGCATCTTTATATATATTAGTCAATGCACCAACTAGCCCAAGAACGCGTCTTAGTATTCTATAAAGTGGCACATTTACTCCGTTGGCTCACAAAAAACTAATGAATGAACAGTTTGATTGAGGTTGAATGGACTTTTGCTTCGGTCCCCTTTTACGCATACCCAGTTAGTGTTCTGTTAAAATTAAGTAATTAGGATGGTTACGCTCGTTCACATGTTCTGCGATAATGTGAATAGCGAAGCAGAAGGCTATGTTCAACACCAGACCCGGCGGGGAGTACTATAAGACCTGCGCAATTTTCGGCGTGAGCTCTTGTTTTTTAGGAGCCGTCGATGATGAACTCACGTGCGTCTTCAAAGTCATTGAAGCAATAGTGACGTCCGGATTCGTTGACAAATTGACCAGCGGTGTTGTATTGTTGCATTTTCTGAGAAGGAAAAAGAATATTTTGACATTACTTAGGCAAGCTGTTTGGAAAGTTCTGAAACTCGTGTTCGGAGCAATGCATCTAGCGCAATGTAAAAAATAAATAAAAGAATCCGTATCCAACGCGACCATTTGGAAAAAAAAACACTGCATCTAACACTAAAATTAAATTTTTAACAAAGCTGAGTTGTTTAGTAGTATGGACCACTTTTGATATATTAAGAAAAAATACGTTCAAGTACGCCAATATTTTTTATGGGAGATACGTAGTGGCGTTCAGATGTAGATGCGTGGTCATGAGAAAGGTTCACAAGCGGCAATTAACTGGTGTAATAATACTTGGCATACCATTTTTATGTGTTGCGAAAAGCCGAGACAGCCCGCCAGTAAAGGCACATGTGCATAAGCGGAAACGCTTCGGCCTCGCCCGCATCTTTAAGGTATGAAGACATGACCAGATAAAATATTTGGCTGAAACTGACGTGCATGGTCAACTAGTGAGATGCCTACAGGCAATAACATGCGTTTATGAACGGAAATTAGTTTACAGTAGTTAAGTCACTATACTGTTCGTACCCGTATGCAGCAAGAACGATTCTTCTCTGGTGATCATTTGTAAACAATAGTTTATTAATAACCAGTAAACTTTAATACACATATGCACTAATTAGACTAAATTTGTTTCCTTGACTCATACGAATAATCGAGAGAAGAGGAGCTCCGCGGCACGCCAAGTTTTTTTCTCCAAAATCGCATGCGATTGTCCTAAATATTCTCGTTATAATGTGTGGTCCTCAGATTCACCAGAACTAAAACTGGTTTCACGCGAACTTATCATTTTCAAACTTAAACTAATAGAGCGTACTGGAAATTTCAAAATGCGAAAGCCTGACTACGGCCCCGAATCGCAAGTTTCATTGACGGTCAGAAAGGGGTACTTGACCGCGAAATCCTTGGTCTGGAAATTTAATTGCCGTATCCTGAAAAAAGAAAAAAAAGTTCTGCTTTGATCCAAATCCGTGCAGCCCTTTCTTTACAGTCAGCCGTATCTGTTTTCCGCGTTCTGTGCATCATTCGTAGTGGATTACCCTACGACTGCGACCACTAGTTAGCCCGTATATAGTTTCGGCGCGCTTCTATGCAAATGCAAGCACCGCTGAACGGAGAAACGAAAGAAATGTTTTTTTTTTTTTTACACGATCACTTGTCCCGGCTTGTAAGTTGTGTTGTACAGTTCGTAGTCGCTGTTTTCGGTTGGATCCCATTTGCCTTTGACGTACAACGATGCTGTCACCTGCAAGTATGTAAACAGCATGATCCAAACCGGGCTACCGTTTGAAGACAAACAAGCACAAAAATAACAAATGTAACTGCTATGAGAATGCGCTGCTTTGTTGTGTGATTATTCTGTTTGAATAATATAATATAGCAGAAATAGAGCTGTGTGCACACGTGTGTATTCCGATTCATTTTTTTTCATTCAAAAATAATAATTATGCATTGCTATTTAAATTAGGCAGAAATACCAAGTGTTGCAAATTGCGTACTGAATGTCCATCGTCTAAACCGCCAATTATGTGAAGCATGATGGGGTTTTCAAGCTGCCAATAAGTGGCATGCAGTGGCTACTATATTTATTAATATATTGGATTTAACATCCCAAAAGCACGCCATGATTATGAGAGACGCCGTAGTGGAGGGTTCTGGCAATTTCGACCACCAGGGAATATTTACGGTGCACGCAGATCTCAGTACACTGGCCTAAGCATTTTCGCTTCCATCGAAAATGCAGCTGTCACTGTCGAAAACGCCGCCGAGATTCGATCACGCGACCTTCGGGTTAGCACTCGCGCCCCTACATAAGCCACATTGGTTGGTTGGATTGGGCGATTTAACCATAAAGGGGACAATAGCAAAACGCGACAATCCGCTATGCGGTAGATTCTGCCCCTTCAAAAGAGTACAGGTGATTCACGACCGACCCACGCCAGTATATAAAGCAAACTTTCCAATAATTAGGTTACGTGATTTACGAGCTTTTAACGACATCGTAATAAAACGGAAGTGACAATCGAGAGGCGTCCACTTCGAAGAGATTTGAGTGCGCTGGCAACATGCACTCACGTTGTCCAGAATCTCGAAGCCCTGGGCGTCGCCGTTCTGGTACGGGTCGCAGAGGTACTTCGACGCGATGACTCCGCTCATCATGTACAAGATGGACGAGGGAACCATGATGGTCGTGAAGAGCCACATGAAGAATGACGCACTGCACGCGTATAGACCATCATTGACAGGTGAAACTGTGTAGACCTACCAGGGGTGAAGGCAGAAAATTTTTTCGGGTACAAGCTAAGGGGGGAGGGGGTGTCTTCAAATGACAATTTTTAGCTCTGTATGCCATGACAAAAAAGAAAAAAAAACATTCGGGGAGGGGGGGGGGGCACGGGCCTGGTTTACCACCCCCTGGCTATGCCGCTGATACCTTCACAGCACTACCGCTCTTTGCAATGGCATACAGCGATCACACGTCAGGACGAACGTTGTTGTGAACTTTAGCAGAGGCTTTTCTGGTTAAGGTCTTGGTAAAAGTAGGGAAAAAAACGAAGGAAAACTTCATCAAGTCATGAACCACATTCACATTGTACAAACGTTTCGTCAAATGCTGTAAAGCTTACGTGCTATCACTTTGGTGCATACACAGGTGAAAATCAGCTGTTTTCAGTGGTACTCAAGTAACTTCAGCATGTTTTTATTGCACCAGTACAGGATAGTGTGCCAATATATGCATTGTTATTATTGATGCGGTAACTCATTAAACAGCTGAACCATTGAGTATTCATGTTACATTTTGGTTTCTAAAATACCAATTGTTGAAGATATGGCATAATGGGTGAGATTTGAAGGTGCAAAGCTTCTAACTAGGGGCCACATATATTGATTGAACACTGTAGGTATAGAAATTTTCATGAAATTTTGATGAGCAGGTGATTTAGGTGACGTGACGGGATGACGCCACTCATATCAGTTAGTTAATGATCAGCAAAGAAAAGATCCGGTGAAGGCGATTGCTAAGGCGGGTCACTTATAAGTTACATCTCAATCCGCCGATAGCCATTGTTTCAAGATAGACATAAGAGTATACATCAGTGCCTGCATGTTTGTTGAATTTTAACACCGACGCATGTTTTCACAGTGATGCTTGAAGCAATGCGTAAAGCGACGTCACTGAAATCCCAGCCTATTTTTTCGCAAGTGACCTTGCAGCCATTCACAAGTTATGACGAGAATGACATGCACTTGGCGAGTTCCTGACACTACGAGGCACGCGCAAGGCAACGTTGCTTTGAAGCACCTTATACATATTTTTTGTTCTGCAATACAATCGCAATGAGTTAAAGTCAGTCTTGCCACGGTTACATCCATTTAACGCTTGACCTGCATTAGATTCTAGTAGGGAAAATAACAGAAATGTAACTGGGACAACGTACACGACGAGAGTGATGCCACTCTGGTTGGAGACGAAGCCCCGCTTGTTGGGCGGTATCTCGGGGTCGTGTGCCCAGGTGCCTACGGCGAAGCTGAGCGTCACCACCACTTGCAGTATGAACGCGGCGATGCACACGTTGCTACCGAAGCCAAGGCTGTGGCGAAAAAAGAATGAGCGCAGAACATTCACAATGAAGTGTCGGAAGTGTGGCCAACAGGAAGAATTAGTTTACTGAAAAGAAATACAGACAGAATCAATTAAAATTGTTAATCGACGTATATGCAGAGCCATGTTGGGTATAAAATTTCCCTATGGTTTTTCAGGAATCTGGAGGCTTACAAATTGGGTTAAACTTAAATGAAGGGCGACTCAGGGAAGAATCGAAAAAAGATATAGATGTAACTTCAAGTGGCTAGAAGAAAGCAGGGTAGGTCGGCGAACATATGGGAGTTAAGGTCATTTTAGTCGAAATAAAGAAGAAATGTGCATGGGCATAGGCAAGATAACCGCTGGTCTTTACGAGAGACTGACTGGAGTTCAAAATAAGTTAAAAATTATGCACAGAGGGGAGGGGAAGATACAGTTAGATGGGCCAATGAGATTAAGAAGTTTGCGAGTGTAACGAGGCCTCGGCAAGCACAGCAACGGGCTCATTGGCGTAACATCGTGTAGATGCTTTTGCCTTGTAGCGGACTCAGTTGGGCTGGTAGTAAGGATGCGCGACTATGACATATATTGCGCAACGTGATATTGTTACCTATGACGTCATAATTTTAATTATGCTGCTATGACGGCGCGATGCTTGCAACTTAGATGACACTCGCAAACATCAAGGTTAGCTTAATATTGTTTAGAAAACGGTATTCAACATTAAAAGGTATCCAGCCGTATTGGAAGAAGCTTAGCCAACATGTAAGCAATCAATGCGCTGACAATCGCCACTGGATGGCAAACTGCGACCCGTCGCTTTGCCGTTCTCGCTATCTTACCAGCATGACCACCTGCAAGAGCCAGGGTCGATGGCGACGTGCCACTCCGCTATGCATAACGTACGTAATTGGTGTTTCTGCCCAGGTAACGTGGCCCCGAGCTCTTGAGGTTCAGATGTGCTCTTCCCGAGTCATTACCATAATAATCCCGAGGTGATGAATGCCAGTACTGTGAGAGATCGTGCGTAGATGGACAACATTCATTCGTTCCCGATTGCAATGAGCATGATCATTGCTGACGAGGGAAGCAGAGCTCGAACTATGACATTGGCACAGACGGACACAGTACTCGCCCCATCCTTTTCATGTGTCCGTGTCTTCGTGCTCCAGTCTCCTCCTCAGTTTGCACGAACACGCCCAGCTACAAGTATCGCTGGTAAATGGTATGGCTTAAAGCCTGCCTAGTGTGCCTTTCTCTTGCCTTGCCATTCCTGCCACATTGTTTTATACACTGAAATTGGTCCACGCAGTCTATTGCTAGAGATACATGACATGACCGGACGCACAACTTGCTTCGGCTTTCAAGCGCTGCAACTCACCCTCTCTCGAAGATGTCGCCGTAAGGATTGAGAAAGGAGAGGATTCCGTAGTCGGATATGGCGGGAAAGTCTTTCGAATTGACCTGGGGTAGAACATAGTTTACCCCTGTTGATATCCACGTGATTGCAGTAGCGTTTTGGCGTTGCATGTCACGCACGTTGCAAATGTTATGAGTGAAAATCATGTAACTGTGTGTCATATACAAGTGTGCTATATGTTGCACAATTTTTCTTACGAATGCTCTTCAAATATTTATGTAATTTTGTGGACCTCTATACTTAATCCTTTCTGTAATGGCCCTCAAGTGAGGGTTAACAGCATTACTAAATAAAGATGCGCCATTGTAAATGCAAAGCGTATTGCGTGGGGTGCACCTTGCTGTACAGGCTCCTAACTGAACTCGGCTCAGCGTGGCAGTGCAATGGCAGCGTCCCGTGGAGTGTCACGTCATCCTTCTCGGCAGCGCATCGAAATGAAGCGGCGCAGGTTCACAGAAGTGCGACTGTGCCACACTACGCTGTACTTGCTGTGTACTACAACAAAGCAAGAGTGGTTTGCTCCAGTGTTGCAGCCGAGGACGCAAGGTACGTCTCGTATATCTAGGTCATTTAGCGCATACGTTCCAGATGGACTGCCGCCCCGCTGAGCGCGGCCACTCTGAGCCGTGTTCTGCACAAGAGGGCATGGCGTACAGCTGGCTTAAAGGAGCAACGGATGGCATGCTTACTTCGGTGTATAATATGTCTAACTTCTGTCTGTTGGTGTTCCAGATGGTGCCTGGGGTAAGCTCCCTGAAAGCGGCTCCGCCTGAAAACAGTTGCCGAGAATAACGATACAACGACGATCAATCGAGGCTCAAGGTCACCTTCGTGTCACGCCAAAAAAAAAAAGAACAAGTTAGTCTCGCACGCTTTCTATGAAATTGCTGGGAAATCGTTTCATGAAGTTTAGTGTCACGAGCAATAATGACTGAAAATCATGTTTCTCTTCCAAATACGTCCGATCGAGTACGCTCTTCTGGTTTTCCCATATTCAGGCGATGCCATTAAAAATACGTGCGCAGCTTGTAGAAGGGGCGCAGTCCTGTAACCGACAGTGGCGATAGTGTTTGATCTAGCTCATTTTGCTAGTAACGCCAAGCTTTTGCTAGAGGTGTTGATTTTTTATTACCAAGTGTGGCTAGGCAGCACTATTCTTCGAATTCAGTCGGTTACCTACACTACGCACTTGTCTCGTTGTTCTGGTGGGACCAGGTCACGTGATCAGCTGTCACGGGGCTGAGGCTTGGATGTAACGCCTCTCGACGTTACGTTATGTGTAGTGCTTTTATTAACGCGAAGAGTCGCGATGTTTCCGGTCTGCTGATGTCAGATGACTGGGTCTCACATGTCGTTCGATGATCGGGGCGCACGCTCCGGCCGCAACCAATTGCATTGAATTCCGCCCCCGCCTTCTTTCAGCCGTGAGGCGAGTAGCTATCGGCGTAGTAAATCGCGTGGTGTGAATTGAAGTTACGTGCGAGAGATAGCGAGTGTTGCAACGCTAGGTGCGCCTAAGTGGTGGTCGCACGTGACGTCACAGCAGCTGCACCAATTTCCCACCGCATCGCGCAGCGGTGTCATCGCTGCAGGCAAGCGTGTTTTCGGATTGCGCAGACACCTTACGCCAAGCTTATACACCTCCGCTGTTCAAATAAAACAGACAGGCAATCGATGGTGCGGGTTCAAGTCAAAAGTAATACTGGGTACATATACTAAGTACGAGAATATACAGGGCCAAGTAACTATTCCGATAATTAGCGGAATCTAGTTCAACGCGTTCATTGAAGCAGATTCTTTTTGTGAGCAGCTGGGATCATTGCGACACCTGGCGGCAGAGATATCAACCACGCGCATCGTTCTATGTGGCCTCTGAGAACCACTTTCGGAATATACGAGGGAATACAAGCACCGAGGTACGAGTGCCATTTCCAGACACCAAGCTAATGGCCTAGAGCCACCTCTAATTCTTTCTCACCTATCACATCTCTACCATCCCGAACCTAATTCACAAGATTTACACTTTTAGAGAATGCATAACATGCAAATTATTCTCATTAAAAAAAACCAAACCCACAAGAGAACACCTGGCTACGCACCTCTGTTGTACTCTTCCACAGTCTTCTGAAGCTGAGGCATGACCTCGTGCTCTGCATCTTTCACGGCCTGCAGCATTCGAAGCCAACACTTGTACAGTGTTCATAGGCTGCGCTAATATGGGCAACGCAGCATGGTAAATGACTAAGAATAATGCATTTGTGCGGTGCGTGTTGCGGTCGAAGGGCGATATAATAGTACATGAACTCCGGATATAACACGCCTCTATAAAGCTGGCGTAGCAAACGGAAGTGGACGATTTCAGTTCAGTCGATCAGCCTCGTGCCTATATGTGACTTCTGCCTACGTGTTGAGTGACGTGGTGTTTAAGCATTCTGCCCTGCCACCATTACATGAAATTGAACCTGTCGCCTAAGAGTTAAAGTCCCCAGAGGTTGGGGTTACATGTGAGGGCTTGCTGCCATCATCTCTAATATACGGTATATCTGTGCGAATATCCACGTGACACGTGCTATTAAGTCATGGAGCACATGTATTCAACATGCCCGCCTTGCAGTTCAAGTAGCTTGCTACTAACATTTTAGTTTAACGTATTAGGAAAGGTACACAAAAGGTCAAGACGTTTAGTCTTGTAAATGCTTCCTAAATTGTATAGTTGATATAACGTTCTAAAGTGAGGCATTTGACACGTAGGCATAGGTAAACGGTGAAGGAAATTCCTAGCTAGAGAAAAAATAGTATAGTTAGGCAGTGTTTCACAATAGGCGGGCCGTAAATTCAGTGGCTCGTATACTGGCTCGTGACTAGCAGTGCACTGTATGGCCACCAAATGTGCCGTTGTAGTTGTGCACTATCTAAGTGAGAAGGAGGCACTTGCTTAAACGCACTGCACAAATAATAAGTGGCAGGAATACACCTTTTCACAGGAGAGGAAGAAACGCCATCATGATTGTCTGGACGCGGGAGTACAAAGGCTAAAGGCACAGCATCCACAGTGCGTTTTTGGGGGGTCACAATCTGCGCAGCCCAAAAAATGATTATGGTGGCGCCCAAGGAACCATTTTAGAAAAGGTCTATAGAGATTCCGGTAATATACCGTCAGAAGGTCGGCGCACGCAGTGGCGCAGGTGTCGAATTTAGTGCGTTCTCCCTGGGGCACGCTGTTGTCCTGCAAGGTTAAGAAAAAATATTTGTAGTAACGCTGTTCAGTTATTTGCCTTTTTCGTTCACTCGATCTATCGATAGGTAGATAGATATATAGATAAATAGATAGATAGATAGATAGATAGATAGATAGATAGATAGATAGATAGATAGATAGATAGATAGATAGATAGATAGATAGATAGATAGATAGATAGATAGATAGATAGATAGATAGATAGATAGATAGATAGATAGATAGATAGACAGACAGACAGACAGACAGATAGATAGATAGATAGATAGATAGATAGATAGATAGATAGATAGATAGATAGATAGATAGATAGATAGATAGATAGATAGATAGATAGATAGATAGATAGATAGATAGATAGATAGATAGATAGATAGATAGATAGATAGATAGATAGATAGATAGATAGATAGATAGATAGATAGATAGATAGATGTTATGCGCGTCGTAAAAATACTTCTCCACCATGCTAAAAAATCACGCGTATACTGATGTATCTTTTGGTACTTACATGCAGTATGTCTTGATGACGTACGTTCATTTTTTCTTCATGACGGCAATTACAAAAAAAGCTCGAATTCAAGCAAAATAGTATCTTCGCGTTACTGCTAAATACTATAGTTGGGAGCGCTAAATGGATGACAGGTGTCGTTGCGCACTGTGTTTACTCGCGTGTTATCGAAACGGTCTCATGCTGGCTATGTTCAAACAAATGGTGGCCAAAGTCGGCTATAGAGTTGGCTGACTATGTCTGAATGATCGTGGGCCCTAGATGCACCAATCGATGGGATTGTAATGACTGATAATCCTAGTTGGTCCCATCGTTGTCCGAGTGTGGCGAATTATTTCTGTAATGTTGCAAACGTTTCTTCGTCGTTGTGGCAACAATGTGTGCTTGTAGGGAGTGTTGGCCAGCGTTGGACTGAAGAGGGCTCCTTATGTTGACTTCCGAGAGCTGTTCACTTCACACCTTTGCTCGCGAAACACCAGGTACCAAAAGCAGGGTGCTGTGAGGTGCACGTCACCGCTGGACTTTCAGGATTGCGTACGAATTGGCAAGTTTGTTTTCCGTCGGGCTCCAGCAATGCTGTGGGGAGATAGGAATCGTTGCGGTCAAACTTTCGGGCAGGGGACACCTCCTTAATCTGAAGGGGAATGGGTGGGCTGGCAAATGGTTATTTTGTGCTATGTATGCTGTGGCGACCAAAAAAGTATGGGGGAGCGGCACGCGCCCGATGTAGCACCTTCATACTACGCCACTGCCCTTAATAGACGACCCTGGCCCCTGTAGTAAGCGGTAAGAGAAAAAAGGTGCACACCGATTTTGACGGCCATACTTACTTGAGCGGCGTCCTTGCAGACTGCATGGAAGGTAAATTAACGCGTATGTGAGACGAATATGTCGAGTGCTCCCTCTTCTTTGTACCACACGTCATTCTCTGTTCCGTATCGTTCGGTGCGGAGTTGTAAAGGCTCCCTCATACATTCTGTTTGCTTCCACCGAAGTTTAACTGCTTGGACTATAGTGGCTACGCGATAGCGTCACTGAGGCTACCATCACTTGTAGAGCCGGCAAAGCTAAAAGCCGCCCTTTGTTCTGATCTGTTTGACATGATAGGTGAACGCTGAAATTGGTGCACGTTAGCATTTCGTGTATATTCATGTAACTGATGCATTCTACTTGGTATAGAGTGCATACTGTAGACCACCGAATGACCGAGATGCGTGCCAAAGAGAGCTGCTGGCAAATCGATTCATCAATTAATGAATAAACGAATTCAGGCAAGACGGCAGGCAGTTATTTAGCAGGCAGTTCAACAGCATATGGCACGAAAGGCCATATCGGCCGATGCTTGCGTGGCCCATAATATTTTGTGGCCGACTTTACAAAGGTCACGTATGCATGCGACATTCAATTTTATGCCACCACTTAGAAGTAGGCAAGGAGTAAGTGATTCGCACTGATTTGTTTATCGAGGGTATTTTTTTTCTTCTATTTCTTGCTGTACTAAAAGACACTTTCCTTTTCGTGGGTATAGACAAGTATTACAATCTCCTAGCTGTACACCGTTAAAAAAATTTGTAAAAAGCTTGTAACCTCGAGCAAAATGTCAGTAACAGCAGCTGTTACTAGCCTTCTTGGGCCATTATTGACTTTTTACGAACATTTTAATACCCACGTTAGCAAACGCTTGAAGGTTGCAACGAATACCACGTTTTGCGCACTGTTAGTAACTTTACGTCATGCACGTATACATTTAATGAACTCGTTAAACATACCTTACAGGTTATTACTACGAGCGTCTAACAACCTATTCAGTAGCACGGGGATGCATTCGAGGTTATTGAGGCAATATATATAAGCTTACTACAGTTAGTAACATATGTGACAAGTACTTAGTAAACCAAACTTAGCAAGTACTACAACATTTTTTCGTTTAAGAGTGTAGGGATAGCCCTAAATATTATTTGCCATCAGGACCGCATCAGCATGGCGCGATAGAACGCATTCGAATGATTTCTTGCGGAGTCGCTAAATTTATTGCACTTACAGCTGCCAAGATCGGTGACTTGCTGTTCCGATGGCAGACTAGATTTTTCTAAGATCAGGCCTACGTGCTTCTGGAGATTGCCTAAATAATCTGAAAAAAAAAAGAGAAGTAAGGACATTGTTGTTTTAATTACGGTGGAAACATTTAGTAGAACCTCATCACGCGTGTTTATTGCGAGTGACATTAGGTGCAGTGTCGCCTCGACGTAGAGAAACCCCACTTTATGTCAAATACTTCATTATTTCGAAACTATATCTGTGGCCCTGGTAGTATGCACGACTTTCATTGCAAAGTGCCTGGATCCAAATTATACTTGAACTCTGCATTTTTTATACATAGTTAAATTATAAAAACGGCAGTGGTGTTGCAAGAAAGTTGGCCGTTGCACACATCGACTAGGGCTGGTTATGGAAGCAAGAGCTTGTTACACTTGGTCATGCTTGTATCTGAAGCACAGCTTGCCAACTGAATGAATATGGGTAGTCGATTGTGCCCTACTGCAAGCACTCAGTACCACCGTTTCGGGAGTTTCCGAAACCACTACCGAAGTCTAACGCTAGGCGTTCACTGCCTGCTTTAAAGATCGGCATTGTCGTCCTTCTGCGTCCATCTCCCGATGTTTAACTCGCGGAACTTAGTTCCTCACTCACTTCAACCTGCCACTTTCGCGCCACTTTCAACCTGCCACTTTTTATTGATGTCGTCGCTTCAACTTATTAGCAAGTTGAGCGACATCTGCAGGATGGTCCGTCATAACTTGCCGCACTCGCCACTGGGACCATGCCGACAACTTCGGCTAAATGAACCAGCGTTCGCGCTGTTTCCATCGTGTAACCGTAGGCACCATTATAGTGAACTAGAAAAATTGGGGGACCCTTCAGCTTCGCCTACTAGACTTGAACGCGATAGTGAAATCCGGCTCCTAGTGCACCTTTCAATCGCTAAGTGCATACTTATTCATATGTTTTGTTCCATACACACGCACGCACACAAACACGCACACGGTAGATTGGACCAGCGCGCGCTATCGTCGCCGAATGGACTCGTTTTCGTCGTGACACCTGTCGAACGAAATGCGTTAGAGGGGCCATGTAACACTTTGTCAAGTAACCAAGGAGTGAATTCACTAGAAGAGCTTATTGCCTCACGTATTCAACGGGGAAAAATCTTTAAGAATCCGTCCAGTGCGAGTGGAGTTACGAAGGTTTGTCGCATGCCACATTATATCTTTTCTCGTCCTGACGAAAGCGCTAGAAGCTGCAGGGAGGGGTGGCAGGGCAAAAAACTACCGCGCCTCGTGACCTTGAGCACTTTTTTTCTTCTAATGCGCGGCTTTCTTAGTGTAATAGCGCGTGCATGGATGGATGGATGGCTATGGCTGTACCATTTAGATCGGGTGGTGGCTAGCGCCACCAAGCTTAATGAACCAAATGAACTTAATGAACCAAAAACTATATTTTTTTCCTTAAAAAGTGACTTTGAGGTTTCGTACTTTGCAGTGAAGAGTTTAATTTTCACTCGTTCCTTGACTTTAGCCACCAATCACATAACCTCCTTCTAGTTACGTCTACCCGCTTAAAGTCTATTTTGCCCTCCCGGTCCCTAAACCCCAGTGCTTTGAAAAACACTGCGCCATCATCCTGAACTATAGGGTGAAGCCCTTTACAGAACATTATCGAGTGTTCGGCAGTTTCTTCTTCCTCTCCACACGCACTGCATACTGTGTCTACCCCTTCGTATTTGGCCCGATATGTCTTGGTTCGCAGTACTCCCGTCCTAGCCTCAAACAGTAGAGAACTACCCCAAGTATTATCATAGATCCTTTCCTTGGCATTTTCTGCTTAAAAGTTTGATAGATCTCTAGGGCGGACTTCTTAATCATGCCCATTCTCCACATGTCAGTCTCCGTTTCCTTCACTTTCTTTTTAACCGATAGTTCTTTTTGGTTTGGCCACGTGCTGTTTTCTAAGTATTTACCAGTCAACTTCCTGGTTCGCTTCCTCCATTTTGTGTCGACATTCTTCATGTACAAGTAGCTGAATACCTTCCTAGCCCAACGCTCCTCCCCCATTTCTCTCAATCGCTTCTCAAATTTTATCTTGCTGCTAGCTTCCCTGCCCTCAAATGATGTCCATCCCATATCACCTTGTACTCCCTGATTTGGTGTATTCCCGTGAGCTCCTAAAGCAAGCCTACCAATTCCACGTTGCTCAATTTCTAATCTTGCTTGAGCTTCTGATCTCATGCACAAGATCGCATTCCCGAACGTCAGCCAAGGAACCATGACCCCTTTCCATATTCCTCTCACAACATCATACCTATTGTAATTCCACAGTGCCCTATTTTTCATCACTGCTGCATTCCTGCTACCTTTAGTCGTCACGTATATTTCGTGTTCCCTCAGGTACTCGGTCCCATTGCTAATCCATACGCCCAGATATTTGTATTTATCTGTTATCTCTAGCGTGACCTCCTGTATTCTAAGCTCACTACCTTCGTTGTCATTGAAAATCATGACTGCTGATTTTTCCTTACTGAATCTAAAATCTAACCTATCTCCTTCATTACCGCAGATGTCCATCAATCTCTGCAAATCTTCCTTGTTGTTGGCCATTAGCACTATATCATCTGCGTACATTAATGCTGGTAGTGCCTGGTCAATAAGTTTTCCTTGTTTGACTGAAGAGAGGTTGAAGCCCAGTCCATTTCCCTCTAATTTTGCCTCTAACCCTTGTAGGTACATCATGAATAATAAGGGTGACAGGGGGGTACCCCAGCCTAAGCCCCCGTTTTACCTCTGCAGGCTTGAATACCTGTTTTTCCCACTTTATAACTACCTTGTTACCTTTATAGATGCCCTTTAAAAGATTAGTCACTACATGTTGCACGCCTAGTGTGTCCAGTATTCCCCACAATTCCTCTTGAACCACGCTATCGTATGCTCCCTTGATATCCAAAAATGCTAGCCACAGGGGCCTGTGTTCCTTTTCTGCTATTTCGATGCACTGCGTCAGTGAGAACAGATTGTCTTCCAACCTCCTGTGTTTCCGAAACCCATTCTGCAGTTCCCCCAGCACCTCCTCATCCTTTATCCACGCCTGCAGTCTTTCCTTTATAATCTGCATCGCCAGCCTGTAGACCACTGATGTCACTGTTATAGGACGATAGTTGTTTCTGTCAGCTTTGTCCCCCTTTCCTTTATAGATCATGCTCATTTTGCTAAGTTTCCATCCATCGGGAACTTCACCATCGATTATTATTTTGCTCACTGCCTCTCTCAAAGCCTGCTTAGACCTCGGACCTAATGTCTTTATCAGCCTAATTGGAATGCCATCTGGGCCTGTTGATGTACTACTAGGAACCCTTTTCTCAGTCCTTTCCCACTCTCGTTGTGAAAATGGAGCCATTGCACCACTTGATTCGTCCTTGTCTATTGTGGTGCATAAAGTACGTCTTTGTTGAAATTTTTCTGTCACCCTTGTTCTTATATATTCAATAGCTTCGTCCCCTTCTAGCCTAGCACCTTGGGCTGTAGTTATAAAACTCTGCTCTAGACTCGTCTCCTTTCTTAGGGAGTTTAGATAGTTCCAAAATTTTGCAGCTGCCTTTCTATCTTTTTGATGTACTTCTGCCAGCCACTGAGCTCGCTTTCTTCTAATCTTTTCATTGATCAGAAGGGATGCATCCCTTCTACAGCTTAGAAAGGTTTCCCATTTTCTTTCAACATCATCTGTCGGTTCACCCCGCTGCTTAGCATGTCTGTGTTCCCTAGAGGCTTCCTGACGTTTTGCTATGACTCTCTTAACTTCCTCATCCCACCAACTTTTGGGTTTGTGTCTTCTTTTCCGGGGTGACTTGTCACGCGTCTTAGAAAGCTCTAGCTCAAAGAGTCTAATTAGATTCGTGTGTGTCCACACTGTCTTATTATCCTCCGTGATTACTTTCTCAATTTGTTTAGTGGCTATTTCAATTTGCCTTTCTGGATAAAAATTCTCCTGCAGTTGCTTATCTTGTCTCCTTCCCACTTTCACTGCTCTTCCAAAACTTAGCTTGATACGTTTGTGATCACTACCAAGACTTCTGGAGCCACCTTCATCTATGTGCATTCCCTTGAGCTTATCATGCATCCTATGTGACATCAGTGCATAATCTATCGTCGACTGCAGCCTTCCTACCTCGCATGTTATTTGCCCTTCACACTTCTCGGTACTGTTGCAAATGATCAAATCAAGCCTTTCACACATATCCATGATCATTTTGCCTGTCGGGTCGGTATACCCATCTATATCTTCTACGTGCGCATTCATGTCTCCTAGTATAATTATCTCGCACTCTCTTTCTAACTCCTGAATGTCCTTTGATATACACTCTACCATTGCCTGGTTTTCATCTCTGCCCTTTGCTTCGTCCACAAGTACACGAAACCAAGGAGTGTCATTTCACCTGCCACTTTCCCTTTTAGCCATAAATGTTCCTTGCACTCCTGCTTGATCCTTTGCCAGTCTGTACTTTTATGAATGAATGCCCCAATACCACCTCCCTTTCTGCTGCCTTTTGTTCTATTACAATATTCCCACGCGTAGTCCGGATTGTTCGGAGGTTGTTCCATGTCCCTGAGATGTGTTTCCACAAAACCGTATACTATCGGCCTCTTTTCCCTTAGCTGTTCTTCTATCTCTTCCCACTTCAGCCTGTTCCCACCACCCTGCATGTTAATATACCCTATGTCTGAATTGGCTCGGCGCTCGTGGCAACGTCTATTTATGCCCCGGACTCTACCTATCTTAGATATTGGTGCCACTTTGGAATCGTATCTGTCCGTACCACCTGTCGAAGAGTCTTCCTGGTTTTTTTCTCGTTACTAGCTATCCTGCACTCCGAAGGGCTCGCTTGCCCCCCAAAAAAGCTACTGGGCGTCCTGAAAGTCGCCAACTCACCTCATAACCTAGCCGCCCATTGAAGTGAATTCTGTCTCGTTGAAAACCACCCTACCTATGCACCTCTCCGTTCATTTCCACCACCTCAAAGCGTTTCTCTCGACTCATCCGCCATATCTCTTGGTTTGCGTTGACAACCGCTTTTTGCAGGTTGCTATCACGCACCGGTACCTCCGGTATCATGCATATCACTACCTGTACCTTAGCAGAGGTGGCGCGCATGTCATCGACGCCTTTCGCCAGTGTGGCTGCTAGTCTTGCTGTATCTTCATTTAAGACAGCGTTTAAACCGCCTGAAATCATCACGAGGTTTCGTCTATCAGCTGTAGTTTTGAGTTTTGTGCTCGCTTGCCTCATGACTGCTTCAAGCTTGCGTCCTGGGAACGCCCCTACTGCAACCCTCTTGTCCCCTCTTACCCTCTCTTTGATGGCTTCTGTGCATCAATTTAAATTCGAGTCCCCGGCGATTATCACATGCTGTGACTTCAGCGAGAGCGTCCTGCACCTGGGGGCTGCTTGCACCTGTGACGCCGGCTGCTTTGGCCCCTCCCAGCCTCACCACTACCTCGCTGAAGCTGGGCCTTGGACAGTTGAACCGGCTACACCTGTTTTTTCCAAACTTGCTTGCTCTTCCTTCTCCACCGTTCTGGTTGCCGGTTCCCTACTGTTCTCTCCGTAGGCCGCTTCTTTGTTCAGCTTCGCTAGTGCTTCCTCGGTGGACTTAAGTCTTTCTCCGATTGCCCTCGTTTTCTCTTGCTCTGTCGCCAACTCAGTCTCGAGCTCGGCGATTCTCATCAGCAGTTCACTCTGGGCAACCATCATTTTCTCCATTTTTTTCCTCGACCTCACATTGCGTACACTTTGCGTCAGCCTCTTCTCCATCCGCTTCTTTGCTTGGGTCCACTTTCAAACCCACTCCACATCCTGAACACTTACCGTCTTTTAACCATGTCTTTCTGACACCAATTGTCCCTATACTCGATAATTACTAAACTCAAGCCCTGTACTACGAAAAAAAAAAGTCTAAGCTCTACTACAAAACTTGCGTGTTCAATGTACGCGCACCTCCCCCACGGGGTGGCAAAAGAAAAAAAAACAACAAAAAATTCAAACACACACCCGCATTAACTAATAAATACCTGGTTACTGGCCCCCGAAAAAGCCGTACCATAAAATAAATGCTACGCAGATTTCAACCGCTGCCTTATAATTATAAAGACAAGCTCAAAACATGCAAAAACACTTATCTGCGCCGTGATTCTGGAGCGCTCAAAGAACACGTCCGTCCACCGTGACAGCCCGAACTGAATTCGCGTGGACAAGTAGCGGCCTCTCACGGCTATCTCGGTAACTTGATTTCTTGGTCACAGACGCACAGACAATTTTTCGCTCACAACCAACGGGGCCGACGCCGGCGGCGGGTTTTCTGCGGCACGAGCTCTTTAACGCGTTAGTATATTCCCATTCATTATAGGCACCATCCACCGAACAGAGGGAGCTGTGTTGCTTACACTGGTCCTTCTCAAGTTTGCGGACGGTGGCCGTTAGGGGCACGCATAAAACGTACTCACGCACGCAGAATCCCGGCGACAATACGCCCACTCACACAGGAAAGGAAGCGTGCGCATAGCGTTCCATTTGTTTCATTTTGTCTGAACCCGCCTCATTATCGCTGTCTTATTCTTACGATTTGCGTTCTGGCACCGCAGTCACAGAGTAAAACTCCGGTGCATGGTGCCTATGGCACAGCAGCAAAACTGAATCCCTCGCCCACTTACCTGACGTGGTAAAAGGCACGTGATTATTCACGTCGACACGAGTGGCGGGGCAGCGTTAGTCATCCTAGCAGTGGCGGCGGGGCTGGTTTAGTCACGTGGTGTGCGTTCTTCGCTTCAGGGCCAAGTGGAGACACACCGCGAATCTCGCTCGACTAAGCCAGCAAAGGTTTTTGCCTTAGAAACTCACTGCGTCTGGCAACCGCCTAGCTCATGTAGCACGCGCTGCGCAATGGAGACCGCCGCTCACAACATAGAGTTTCAGCCTAAAATAGCCTAAAATATTAAGCCTAAAAGAGCCTAAAATATTAAGGTGACGAAGCGTGACAGCCGAACATTTGCCGATTGTTGTTTCGATTGGGTTTCGAGCAGCTTCATCACTCCAGTTCTCTCAAGCCTTCAGAGGTTTGCTCCTTGAGCACCCAAGCGGCACCAAAATGGCTTCACCATCGGCAAGATTTTGGGTGCATGGAACCGCGCATACAAGGTAATGCATCGAATGGGCTCAATTGATTAAGACACGGATGTTACTCACCGTCTTTGATGTTAAGCACATAACTACCGCTTTATCGACGGCATGAGTGACAATTCTTTCCTTCTCTCTTTCTAACTTTATTACTCTTACCCCCTCCCCAGTGCAAGGTAGCGCACCAGGCTCAGCCATGGTTAACCTTACTGCCTTTCTTTCATCCTTATTCTTTCTCTCTCTCTTAAAGCCAAGCGAAGCCAGAGCGAATGTAAATTACGAAGACTAGGCAAATCCCTGTCATAACCATAATTTCCGTACTCGCTGAAGCGCTATGCATTGCAGCTCCCATAGACACTAAGCGCCATAGTTCTCTCTAGTGTATATTTAGGAAACTCATAGCAACCGATGCCAGTCTTAGCGTCCTATGGCAGCTTAGAGCCGTGGGACGCAAAGAGCACAGCTGGTGTGACGTCACGCATCGTCTTTGCGATGGAGACCGCCGAGCCATGGCCTCCAAGATAGCGCGCCCGTCATCTCGAAGGCCATGGTCGAGCATAGCGACAGATGGAGACGCAGCGCGTAGCCTCCCGTGGCAGTTTGAAGCCAGCGTCACACACACACACACACACACACACACACAGAGAGAGAGAGAGAGAGAGAGAGAGCATAAGGTAGAAAGAAAGAGAAAGCAAGCATCGCGACGACGTAAAACGCCACCTAGAAAATGCATTTTCTGTGGAACTAAAAAAAGGATTTTTCTAGGTGACATGGCCCCATACCGTACCACGTAATGGAGGTCAGTGTACCGCACCACTTGGTCAAGCCGTGTATGTGCGGTAGCTAAGCCACGCCCACCGATGAAGACATCGCGTGCAACCTCCGCTCTACCGTACCTAGCCTGGCGTTACTCGATCGAGCCGAGATAGCAATGGGGAATCCCAAGAAATTTCGTACCCCACAGAAGAAACCCCTGGATCTCGAAGCTAGACGTGTGGGTCACGAGGAGTACGAGCAGCGTGGTGCCTCGGCTTCACTGCGCCAAGCTGACTTAGTGCAAACGTCAGGATGTTTTTCTTTCTTTATAAATTTGCGGGATAGCTGCGACTGACGCCGGTTGCTGTGGCGGAAAACTACGTCACCAAATTAGGCTATCGATGCCAGTTCATAATGGCTTGCGCTGTTAAAAGGGTGTTTTAGGTTAAGCGAGGACTGACACAAAGTTTAGCGGCTGAGACATATTGTGCGATATCGATTCCCGTGAACGTTCGTAGATTACGTACCAATACGCTATGTGGGGCCAGTTGCTGCATTGCTACTTCAAAAACATGGTGCAAACTAAAAGTGAGCAGAACAAAGAAGAGACAGAAAAAGCGTCAAGGATTGGGTTTCTTTCTGTCTTTTCACTTCGACATTGGCGTACTTTCGAGCTGTTTCATGCAGCTTTTTTTTCATTGGCCCAATTACTCACTGTAAAAGTGTATGAAGTAAGTGAACTAAACTCAACATATTCATATGCATCAGACCTTTATGTAAAGTAGGTTTTGAACATTTAATAAAAAGACGCACTGATCAAAGAAAGCATTTATAGACAGTAAGAGAGATACTCCCGTAGAAGATTGTTCAATGGAATTATAGATTGCTTCAATGGAATGTATTTAAAGGTCTCTGGTGTACAAGCGACAATTAGATGTTTGTATATGGCCTCATACTAGCCTTTTGCTAAGGGGCTGTGCAATATTCCCAATCTATTTGTATTTATTTCACACCAATAAAATTCAAATTCAGACTTCAATTACTTTTTTAAAGGGAATTACACTAATATGGCGTCAGTAAAATTTCATCGCATATTCGCATATACGTTGCAGCATGTTGGATAAAAATGTTTCTAAAGCTTTAGCTAATACTGAGTCGTACCTTTTTGTGCGTTATTAACGATGTCCGCGATCTGCTTCCTGGCTTCACGAGCCGTTTCAATGGAGTTTCTCAAATCCTGATCATGCAAAAAGGAAAGAAAAAAGGATGACAAACATTATTCCGTAGTTTTTTACTGATTTCATTACATAATTCATTTGTATTGAAGTACTACTTTCTCAATTAATGTTCAGGTGATAAGGAACAATCATAGTTTCGCAGAATATGCACACTAATGTATACACTGCATGTACATCAAACTACCAAAACAAGTATGGTGAAATTAAAAAGCGCGTTTCAAAATAGCGCGAAAAGATTAAAAGTAACAAGCACTTGTAAATGCAAAATATTGAAAAAGGCAAAAAAGAAAACAATGCACATTAATAAAAATGAAATTTAATTGTATTCATCACACAAAAGTATACAAGCGATGCTTTTAGAGGAGTGGGGTACCGTGAGTGTTATATACAACTAAACTTCGCCCCATTGCGTTATATCTTCTATTGTTATACTGTAAACTTGAGTAATAACACATCAAGTGTAAGGATATACACACCTTTAGAAGTTTTCATAACTTTTCACGAAACTGTCCTAATAACGTGTTTATACGCCGCCCGTCGGGCTCCACGACTCAAGCGCAATGTTGATTTGACATAACTGCTCAATGAATCGTTTTGCATGCTATTATTACTATAGCGATTGCACGGACACTGCAGTTGAATTGTAACCGTCAGCGTTGCCGTGAGGTTCCGTATAAAGCCAAAGGGCGGTAACACTGCACCACGCATCGTATGTTCTAGGTACATGGTTGCCACTAACTTTGAAGCGAAATTCCCCAAGCGAGAACTGAAAAGTCGCCCAAAGTCGCCATTTTCTTCATCTTTCGCCGGAACCTTGACACTCTATATATGAGTGGCATTCCTAGTAATAAAAATTGCTAATTACATATAGCCCCGTGGAGCACAGTACCATTTATGATCCCCATATTATACTGAAGCTTTTATTGCCAGTCACATCACCCGCTTTATCACGATAGTGCTTAGTGGGTCACACCACCCACTACACCACTTGAGCACTGAGAAAGGGTATACGCATTCACCAGCAGCGTCCCTGAGTGCCAGCGCGTAATAACGAAAGTTTGTGATGGTTTCAATTTTATTTATTTATTTATTAGAATACCCTCAGGGCCCGTAGGGCATTACAGAGGGGGTGGGTACAACATATATAATTGTAGCGAATACAGGGCGAACCAGTCGCAACAAGAGAGAGACGGCGTGCGTAGCCTTCGTGCAAATTTAAGCAATTAAATTGGAATGAAATCATGCGTCCAACTTTCGAACGAGTTAATTACAAAACACCGCAAATAAATCCAAAAGTTCTGCGTAACCATGGCAATGCCCGCACCACGCTCTGGTCACGCTTACGTCACACATCCGTTTGAGTGCAGCTTGAGGGCACTTCTTGGCCAGCCCTAAAAAGTATGTTAATAACAAATTTAAACTCTACATACCAAATTAGGGGGTACTACATCAGTGAAAAAGTTGACACGCTATTCAAGACAGTTGGAGCTGTGGTCAGAACACGCGGCTTAACCCTCACCCAGTCACTTCAGAAGCGAAACGTTGAAAAAGCTTAAAACGTTTTAAAAAACACAATAACAAAAACATTGGCCCCGTATCTGCGTGTTACTCTGTTAATGTCATCGTGAGACGATAGTCTTGCATCTGGAGAGATTGAAAAGAAAACGTTTATTTGTTATTCTGCGCAAGAAAATTGGTGAATGGTATTCTGAAGGCACTGCGTTAGAGTGCCTCGAGCGTGCAGCGGAGGTGAACGAGCGCTACAAGTCACGTCACTTGTGAGACATGAGTGCTATCTGGCAGTTATCTTGGAAAACGAAGCGCGCGGCTCTGAGACAGGCGTGCTCACCCGTCTCAAAGGTGAGAAGGTGAAGAACGCAAGGCGACGGGTAGGTGCCACCACCGTGTCGTCTTAGCAAAGTGTTGCCTTTTCGTGCAAGCGTTGCATGGCCAGCGCAGCGTGGTAAACACTACGGTCCTTAGAATTACTTATGTATGCCTTTTCTAGTAAAAGACGCACATACAGAATATATACGTGTTGTCATGGTGCCTCAGATACGCGCAATAATTGGTTTTTAATTGACAATCGCACAAGTACGAACGCTGAATCTTGAGCAACATTTATCATGTACAAGTAGCTGAAAACTTCCTGGCCCAATGCTCCTCTCCCACTTTTGCCAACGCTCTTCAAAGTATATCTTGATGCTAGCTTCCCTGCACTCAGACGATGTCCATCCAATGTCACCCTGCACCCCCTGATTTGGGGTAGTCCCGTGTGCTCCCAAAACAAGTTTACCTATGCCACGTTGTTTAATTTCCGATCTTGCTTGAAACTCTGATTTTATACACAAGAACGCATTGCCGAACGTCAAACCCGGGACCATGACACTTTTCCAAATCCCTCTCACAACGTCATACATATTGTAATTCCACAGTGCCCTATTTTTCATTACAGCAGCATTCCTGTTACCCTTAGTCATTACGTATCTTTCGTGCTCCCTTAGGTATTTAGCCCCGTCATTTATCTATACGCCAAAATATTTGTATTTATTCACTATTTCTAGCGGGGCTTTCTGTATCTTATGCTCACTGCCTTCGTTATGATTAAAAATCATGATTGCCAAATTTCCTCGCTGAACTTCAAATTGAACTTATCTCCTTCATTACCGCAGATGTCTATCAATCTCTGCAGATCTCCTTGTCGGCTAATAATACTATATCATCCGCATACATCAATGCTGGCAATGACTGTTCAACGTGTTTTCCGCGCTTGGCAAAAAAAAGGCTGAAGCCGACTTGACTCCCCTCTAATTTGGCGTCTAGTCCCTGTAGATACAGCACAAGTAACAAAGGTGACAAGAGACATCCCTTTTGAAGCCCACGTTGTGTTTCCATATGTTAAGATACTTGTTCTGCTTATTTGATAACTACCTTGTTACTTTTATATAGATATCATTTAGAAGATTAGTTATTCCATCTTACACATCTAGTGTGTCCAGTATTCCCCACAAGTCTTCTTGAATCACACTTTCGTAATCTCCCTTGATATCTAGAAATACCAGCCACTGGGGCTTGTGTTCTTTTTCCGCTGTTTCAATACACTGCATCAATGAAAACAGCTTGTCCTGCGACCTTATTCGTTTACGGAAATTATTTTGTAATCTCCCAGCACCCTCTCATTCTCCACCCAAGTCTGTAATCTTCCCTTTAATATCTGCATCAGCAGCCTGTAAACTACTGATGTCATTGTTATAGGGCGGTAGTTGTTTATATCAGCTTTGTCCCCCTTTCCTTTATAGATCATGCTCATCATGCTTACCTTCCACCCAGTGGAGCTTCACCATCCACTGTTGCTTTGCTCGCTGCCTCTTTTAATGTTTGCTTAGAGCTTGATCCTAATTTATTTATTATCATAATTGAGAGGTGGTCAAGGCCTGTTGATGCGTTATTAGGAACCTTTTTCTCTGCTCCTTCCCTTTATCGTTCTCCCAGTGGAGCCAATGTGCTGATTGGTCCATCTTCATCTGGTACGGTGCATGCAGCGCTTTCTTGGTATTTGAACTGTTCTGTAATCTTTGTTTTTATATATTTCATTGTCTTCCAGATGTGGCGTTAGGTATGCACGCGCTCTGGTAGTAATGTCGAGAAACGAAAGCTTTTATCAAACGCAGAACCGGCAGGAGGTAGCATAAACGTGTCATTTTAGCAAAGCGTATAGACAGACAGACAGACAGACAGACAGACAGACAGACAGACAGACAGACAGACAGACAGACAGACAGACAGACAAAGTACTTTATTCAGGTCCTGAGGATCTGCGTTGTAACGGCCCCGTTTAGGGGGAATCCGTAGCAGTCGCGGGCCGCTCCAACGTAGGGACCGGAAGACCGTGGCCCTCCGCCCTCTCGCAGGCCCTCTGGACAGCCCGAAGTTGAACCAAGAGGTCGCCGCTGTTAAGGGCTTCCTCCCAGTTCTCTTCTTTGTTGAACTCTGCGTCACGTAACGAAGGACATTGCCAGAGCATATGAGGTAATGAGCAATACGCCTCTCCGCAGTCCGGACAATGCGGCTCGATGTTGGGCGAAAAATGACTGAACCTGCCTCGCGAAGGGAAAGACCCCGTTTGGAGCATCCTGTAGGCCGATGATTGCGGTCGCGTAAGTTTAGGATGAGGAAGTGGAAAAGCCCTCCGAGATAGATGATAATGAGTCATGATCTCGTGGAAAGTGAGTAGCGAGTCCCTGTATCTTCCGGCGTCCCCGCCTGCGAATCCGCCGGGACCGCCGCGGTGAGCGATACCTCGAGCATGGTCATGGGCAAACTCATTGGTGTTGGGGACATCAGGATGTACGTTCGCCCCCATGTGGGCCGGGAACCATGTTATGGTGTGAAACCCGGCAGCCCCCTCACAGCCGAGGATGGCCGCTGCCTCACGCGAGATCGAGCCCGAGGCGAAAGCCCTAGTTGCGGAACGCGAATCTGTAAAGACATTAGGACGCGATGGGTCCTTCATTGCTATGGCGATGGCGATTTGCTCAGCCATCATTGCCGAAACCTTTCTAACCGAGGCAGAGCATAGGAGTGTGCCACTATGATCGACGGAGACTACTGCAAAGCGATCCGAACGCCCGTACTGGGCTGCATCGACAAAGGTCGCGAGATGCGGTCTGTTTGCAACTGATTTTAATAAGGAACGGGCCCGAGCTATGCGGCGCCCTACATTTTATAGTGGGTGGACATTTCTTGGAAGTGGAGCTACTGAAAACGTGCCTCTGATCGAGGGTGGTAGTGTTACATTACGCTGGTTAGTCGCCGTAGGACTGCAGCCTATGGATTCCAGGATGCGCCTACCAGCCCTCGAGGACGATAGTCGCACAACCTGAGCCATCTGCTGGGCCTCGATCAACACCGAGAGGGAGTTATGCATGCCCAATTGTAGGAGCTTCTCGGTGCTAGTGTGTATAGGCAAGTCTAGCACTCGCTTTATGCTTTTGCGCATTAGTGTATCAATTCTTGCCTCTTCTCTTTTGGACCAGCGCAACGCCGAAGCGACATAATAATAGAGAGTTTTAGTACTGCGGAATGGTGCTACGTACGCATCACGCAAGCGCCTTGCGTTACGTGGCGTCGTTTGCCACTAATCGGCTTTTAGTACGCCGTAGTACCAGCGTACGTAACGAGCGTGAAGCGTGTTGCGTCATCTGGTAGATCAAAATAGAAGCACGTGTTGTTGACAGCCAATGTGAGCCAATCCAAGTGTTATAGCCAGATTATGGCCATATTTTAAGCCACCGAGCCGGTCGGTGCTTGCCTTCGATGCTGCCATTTTGCAAAACGAAGTCTCACGCTGTCGCGAACTTGTTCGAGAGCGGCGTGATCAGCTCATACGTACGCACGCACGCATCTCATGCGTGCGTACGTAGCGGCTGCGTACGTAATGCGATACGTGTGCGTTGCGGTCTGCGCATGCGCACTACGCAGAACGTGGCGTCCTTACGTACGCAACGCCGCCACGTACGCAGCGTACGCAGTACTAAAACTCTCTAATGTGGCTCATGAGAAATGCATGATAGAGCCGAAGGAGATTGCTCTCGCTCAGTCCACCCCTGCGGTTCGAGACCCTGAGTATGAGCCTAAGCATGTTCTCCGTCTTGGAGGTGATGCGGGCTATAGTTCGTGAGTTGCCCCCCTTGGACTCTAGCAGGAGTTCGAGGACCCTGATGGAGTCCACCCTGGGTATTTTCTCCCCATCCCGTGTGTATAAAGCTATGGGAATCTGTTCTAAAGGAGTGAGGTTCCTCAGTCCTTGTCGGGTGGGTCTGTATAGTAGTAACTTAGGCTTTGCCGATGACAGGCTCAGGCCCGAACCGACTAGAAAGCTCTCCGTGATGTCTAATACCTCTTGAAGCGCCTGCTCTACCCCGGCGTCGGACCCTCCCATGCACCACACGGTGATATCGTCCGCGTAGAGAGCATGGTTAACCCCGCGTACCGTAGCGAGTCGCTCCGAGAGGCCCTTCATGGCAATATTGAAGAGTAGAGGAGAGATAAATGCCCCCTGTGGGGTGCCTCTCGCTCCCAAGGTAAATTCCGTGGATTGCATTTGACCGATCCTAATGGTAGCCCTGCGATCCCTGAGAAAAGACCTAACGTATGCGCGGAACCGTTGTCCTACACCCATAACCGAAATTGCCTCAAGCACAAACTTGTGCGAGATAATATCAAAAGCTTTGGCTAGGTCTAGAGCTAGTATGCCTCTAGTATCCCTGGTGTTGTTGTCAATAATTTGTCTTTTGATAAGGAGCATCACGTCCTGTGTGGATAGTGCAGGTCTGAATCCTACCATATTCTGTGGAAATAGCTCTCTGCTTTCTATGAACTCGGATATCCGATGGTGAATCGCATGTTCGGCCACCTTGCCTACGCAGGACGTAAGCGAGATGGGTCGCATGTTCTCCAAAGCCAGAGGTTTGCCTGGCTTTGGGATGAGCGCTACCGAAGCTGTCTTCCAGGATTCGGGGACGTGCCCAGTCTCCCAGATTTTGTTGACTTCCTCGATAAGCTTCTCGATGGATTTGCCATCCAAGTTACGTAAGAGCTTATTTGAGATTCCATCCGGGCCCGGTGCAGAGCGCCCGTTGAGCTCGTGGAGGACCTTCCAGATTTCTGGTTCAGTGAAAGGTGCGTCCAGCTCCGCCACCATTCCACCCCTGTAATGCGGATAGTCCGCACCGCCGGAAGGGCCCAGCGGAAGATAGCTGTCTGCTAACCTCTTCAGGAGGTCCTTTTCGGACACTCCCTTTGCTTTTTGGTTGTGAACGATTCTTTCAATAGCCAATCGCTGATTTCCCTTCGACTGTGACTCATCAAGTAATTGTTTGAGGAGGTTCCATTTGGCCCCCACTCTCATCTGTCCGTCAACCGAAGAACATACTTCATTCCACTGCTGTTTGGAGAGTTCAATAGAGTAGGCTTCGATCTCGCGATTGAGTTGCGCAATTTTCTTTCGAAGTCGGCGATTGAGCCTTTGCGTCCTCCACCGGGACAGGATGGAATTCTTAGCCTCTAAAAGATGCGCGAGGCGTGCATCCATCCGATCAACCCTCAGGTTCGTTTTGACAACCTTGGTCGCAGCATTAGCATCCTCCTTAAGCCTTGCAAAGAGGCTGTCTAAGCTGTCGTATTCATCCTGGTCCTCCTTCCGCAATTTACGAAAGGCATCCCAGTCCGTTACTTTAAATTCCCTGGGGGGAGCTGCATTGACTGCTAGGGTAATAGCCACTAGGAAGTGGTCGCTACCTAGATTCTTTTGCAAATTTTGCCACCCTGTTCCGGCGACGTTCTTGACGAACGCCAAGTCTGGAGTTGTGTCTCGGACCACCGATGTGCCAATTCTTGTCGGGTATTGCAGGTCCGTAATCAATTTAAGAGAACAGCTAGATACGGCCTTTAGGAGGTTGTTGCCTTTGGGGGACTGCCTGGCGTATCGCCAAGCGTCGTGCGGAGCATTAAAGTCTCCCGCTACCACGATGGGGGCCCCCCTGGCCAGAGCCACCGCTTTTGCCATGATCGAAGCGAACCCCTGCCGCTTGTCCGACGGCGAGCTGTACACATTCATGAGGAATACGCTGTTCTTGAGCCAGCTGTTGGGGATTATTTCGAGGATAATGACCTCAGCCTTGCTGTTGCCAAGCTGTAGTTTGTGTTCATGAAAGGAGCCCTTTTTTGCGACCAAGGTTGCCAAACCGCGCTTCCCTTGCTCGCGCACCGAGACGACTCGATCGCCCGGAAAAGTTAGCGCATCACCGAGAGTTTCCTGTAACATTATTACGTGCGGTTTGACCGCCTTAGAAGCAATAAATTGCAGCAGTGGAGCCCTGCGCCTTTTGAAGCTGGTACAGTTCCACTGCCACACGACCAGTTCATTAGTGTTGTCCGCCATAATTACTGTTCTGAGACAGCCAATCTCCTGTCGGGTTGACTGCTACCACACCTGCAGGCGACTGTGCCCTGTTCGGGCCTTTCGGAGGCGAGCTACCCGTAGCTAGCACTGCCTGTGTACCTTCAAGAGACGACACCCTTTTCAGTAGGGTAGTCATGCTATCAGCCAGTTGTTTAATCGATTGCTGCATGCTTTCCAGAGCCTTGCTGTTGGATTCTGTCTCCATAGCATCCCACTCCCCTTGGGGGGGGGGGGGGGTGAGGCCCTACGTTTTCCCGAGCGCGCCTGCACGTCCCCTGGTGGGGGAATCTGTTGTCTCTCACCTTGCGAGGAGTAATGTTTGCAGAACGACTCAAGGTCAGCCCTCAGCTGTTGAATCTCTGCCTTAAGGCAAGCATTCTCTTGGATCAACTTAGCTACCCTGGGGTCTTCCTTATGCTCTGGCAATGGTACCTGCGTTACCTCTGGTGGCGGCGCCGCTGGCTTCGGCTTGGCTCGATCCGCCCAGGTAGGTACTTCCTGGATTCGTGCCCGGGAGCAAGAGCGCCCTTTCGTGCGAGCGCGGCCCCTGGAGTGGTCGCGCCGGCGGCCAGCCGGCGTGACGGAACGCCCCTGCCTGGGAGCACTTGCCACGCTGGAATCCCTTGACCGGTCCTCTTCGGTCAGCTGTTGCTGAGACTTTTTGACGCGCTTTCGGTGCCGTCGTCTTCCCCGTCGCACGACGTAAGGAACTTGAAAGCGTTCTTTGCACGTTCTGTCCGCCGTCGAATGTGGGCCTCCGCAAAGGGCACATTTCGGCGAGCACTGGTGATCGTCGGGTGGAGACACGAGCCCACAGCCCCTGCACACCCTCTTGTTGGGGTTGGGGCAAACATCAACCCTGTGACCAAGTCCTCCACACGCGTAGCACACGTCGGTTTGGCGCTTGTAGAGCGTGCAGCGCAGCATGCTGACGCCGCATATGACATAGTTTGGTACCTTCATGCCGTCGAAAAGCACTACCACAGTGGTGGTGTTCTTGATCCTTTTGGCTTCTAGGGCCTGTGGATTTCGCTGGTTGACGATCATCGTTTGGAGCTGGGCCTCGCTGATGTCAGTGTCCACTCCTCGTATGACTCCTTTACAGGTGTTATCGGGGGCCGCGACATATACCGCCACTTGGTACATTCCTTCGCTTATCCGAATCTGTTGGATCGCGGCGTAGGCGTTTGCGTTCTTCTTCTCCGGTGTGGAAACTACGAGAATGTTCTGGGCGATGTTTGGGCAAACGATGTCCCCTTCCGTCCCTGCCGGGGCAAGAGCAGCCGCCATGGCAATAGCCTGTGCGAGCCTAATTTGGCTTACTTTTCTGACGTCAAGTTCGTCCCTCGGCCTGACAATAATTCGTATGTGGTCCCTCGGCAGCCGGGGGAGCCTCGATGCAGCTGCGAGGCGCTTCATTGCACCTTGCGGGGCTGCCGTGCAGCGGCCTCCCTTCGAGCCCACATGTGATGCGTTGCCCGCAGAAACTGGCGTTTCTACACGAGCTTTCTTGTTCCTGCCCAGCGCTTTCGTCCAACCCGGGCGATTGGCTTCTTCGTGAGAGATTTCCTCTCCTTCCACCATCTCTACTTCGGGCATGTTGCCCCTTTTCTCCCGCCCCTCGCCGTCGACGCTAGGCTGAGCCCGGTAGGGTTAGCCGAGCCGCGGCGCGTTCCACAAGAAAAGTTCTAATAATTCGGCAAAAGGACCACTCACCGAAAAAAGTCTGGTATCAACGTGATCCTCAGAAGAAACTGCGTCGAATGAAATGCAGCTCCAGCACAGGCACCACAAAAATCCTAACAAAAACATTAACAGAAACGGGAGCCTATCTTCTCGCGTCCGCATTGGTCGGCGCCCCCTGCGTCTCCCAAAGCGTATAGAGAACGCCCGCTTTTTCTTACATAACGTTGCATTTTCAACGCAGCGTAAGGATGACTGCGGTCTTTATAATTACGTATATATGTATTTTCTATTAAAAACACACACTTCTCGATACTCACGTATTGATGATGTGCCCTATATATGCGTAATCGTATACCTATAGCTTTTTCATCGACAGTGTTCACACATACGAACGCAGCCACCGGATGACGATGACTGGGCGTTGAGCAAGGGCTTAAACTTCTGCCGGGTGGCTGGGTAAAGCGACAGATAGACAAACAGACAGACAGGCCAAAATTTCTGCTTTGAAGTATGCCCAGATCGTCTACCGTCTTGAAAAGTAACTGTGGCCTTTGCTACTTCCGCGCTCTCCCGTGTGATTGGATTAGGTGGTGCTTAAAGAACCACAGGTGGTAAACATTTCCGGAGCCCTCCACTACGCAGCCTCTTTCGTAATCATATCGTGGTTTTCGGACGTTAAGCCCTAGACACTAGGAAGCTTTCGAATGGGTGCAGCTAAAGTGGTTGCTTGGGCGTGTCGGTACGACATAGTGAAAAAACAAACAGAGTGATAAACGTGAGACCAGACGAAGAAGTACACACAGAAAGCGCTTCTTCGTCTGGTCTCTCGTTTTTCGCGCTGTTTGTCTTTCACTATTTAAAATAGAGCCTGCGCGCTTCGAATACCCCCTATTCTCTTGATCACTCCGTACTTTGTCTGTCCAGTGCAGTTCAGGACTCTCAAAGCTATGTTGTGTAAGCAAGACCCATGCTTACGCGTGAAAACTTAGTTCGGGATACAAATGCCACGCAATATGCAAGGTTCAGATATTCACCCTTGTTTAGCATCCGCTGGTGCAAGTCATGAACTGATGTGTTCATCTCTATCGCTTGCCGTCGCCAAGTCAGCTTTTGGACTGCGAAGTATCCGTAAACATGCTCATTTTTGGTGGTGCCCTCTTAGAGGCCAAGTGGCTTTGATCTGGTAGTGAGAATGCTACGTTAATGGTAAAGCTGTTGGTCCCGTCAAAAGTGTATATCAAGATGACTATTTATGACTTGACCTCCAATAAAATTTACAATACCTCGAGTAAATTATTAGGGAGAACCAGCAACACAGACGCTCACCTAGAGTAGTATCTGACCCGTAAAAGTTGCCACATGGCACTCGTCGGCAGTGCGGAAAGAGCGCTCACTTTCCATGGCCGCACGCCGATGGTTTTTCTTCTCTCTACTATACTCGCAGACAACTTTTATTGGCAATGAAGTGAAAACTACAGGGGCGGAGCTTCTGCACATGCACCACTACGTGAAGTAGTCCAGAATGACACGCGTTCCGTACAACTGCGGAAAATGATGGCTGTGCGTGACCAACAGCGTTTCATATCGACGCAGATGCTGCTTGGCGTACGAGGTACACTTGAAAGGCGCGGCTTTCTCACGCGTTCAGAAACTCGAAGCGACAACGAGAAAATAAAGCAAATGCAAATATCTTACTGCTTTGAGCTGCGTCCTGTGTCAAAAAGATGCAAGCAAGAAATGAAGGCAGTATATTTCATGCCTATGGCAAAATAAGGGGACAGTTGTGGGACTACAATAATTAGCGGTAGGATGCGTCCAATTCGGCTCGGTAGCCTCCGATGCATTGCCGAGAAAAAGTTGTCCGCGACCATAAAATTGCGGCAGCCGCCGCCATCGTTTCGAGCACATGCTTTCACTGTTGATAGATAATTTCGACTGAAGCATTTTTAGGAGCGAAGCTGCTTACGCCGTGGGCTGTTCGTCTCGTGTTTGTAGTAGTAGCCACTTCTCGTTTAGTTCTTAGAATATCCGCTGGATGGCGGTAATTGTATATGATAAATATATGATGAAAAGATGCGAGATGGCGGTACTTGGAGTGTTCACTACATCAACGGGCGGACAGACAGACGGACGGACGGATGAATGGACGGATGGACAGACATACGGACGGACGTGCGGATGGTCGCACGAATGCATGGTTGCGTGGACGGATTCATGGACTGACGGTCGCGTGGAAGGGAGCACGGACGGACGCTTCGCCCCACTCATCATCATTCACTCCGTGGACATGCTGTGATTTTTTTAAAGCCCCCATGGTCCCTATCTAGGAGCCTTCGTCCGGATAAATTCGATGTTTCATATTCCGGAAAACTCGTCACAACATTGAAGAAGGGAATAATGGCTCGTGCTTCTATAAGCTCAAAATTGAGGTAGACAACACGGAAGCAGCCGCGCTTAACGCAAATAGCCAAACAGTTATTTATATCGGCGAGCTTTAACAGCACCGCAACACAGGGGACTAAAGTATCTGCGTCGTAACAAGGTTTATACTTGTGTACATGAATGTAGAAACCAGTGATAGAGTGTGGAACACGAAAAAAGAATAAAGTTTCTCTCTTTACAAAAGCGCGGCTTCTATATTTCATCCATGTTGCACGGCTCACTGCTCTCCCGTAGTAAAGTCCGTTTTAGCGGGACGGCTCAGTGCTCTCCCATAGTTGAGTACGAAGTACTCGAAATCGTTAACATTTTTTTCTAAAACGCATCGTTGTGTACAGATTTTTATGTCAACAAGGCCTCATCACTTAGGAGACCCACTAGAAAGCCTAGTGCACTCCCATAGCAGAGTACCAACTACTCTATATCGTTCACCGCTTTTTCTAAACACATCTGTAGACGTCCAAGGCATACAAAGTTTGAGGTGCGAATACCATTATCCAAACGGCCCGGAGAGCTGAAAGTCGTAGGCGGCTAGATAGATAGATCGATAGATAAATAGATAGACACATAGATAGATAGATAGATAGATAGATAGATAGATAGATAGATAGATAGATAGATAATTTGTCTTTATTTAATTTTAATTTTCAGTGCATAGTGATACATACGATCACGTTTCTGAAGGCATAACCACGTTCGGCCAGTCGTGCGACGTGCCACTTCTTGTAAGCCAATTCGATAGCAGATTTTTTTGTGCGAATTAGACATAACCAAGAATGAATTCCGAGTAAGGAGATATTTAAGTACAACCTAATTGTGAGGAGTTACTGCAACACACATTAATTTAACAATTCTCATGTTACTCCTAAAGCAATCAAATATTGAATTAACGTTGTATTGATTTGACACATTTACAGAGCGTTCTCTATAGATGGCGTCGGAAAGGGTTAAGGCTCGATCGTATTTCTTTGGTGTTTTGGAGTAGGAACTAAATTTCTAGTAAGCAGATATAGTAGTAGATAGTGGTCCTCGGTCGGGAGGGATATAAGCGTACTACCACTTACATCTGGGGTTAGCGTAATGACGTAGAGTAGTGGTTGACAAAAGGTACGGACAAAGTTATTTCTAGTTCTAGATAGTAGCAAAAGGCAATAAATTCGTACAAAAGCAATGTCGTGTTAGCATCACTCACCGCATAGCGTCAACTAGAACTGACAGACCCCGACGTCTGTCTTCGCATGTTGTCTGGAACATCACTCTTAGAACAACACACATATACAATGATATATCCATGCGCGTGCCATTACTAGTTTTTTATGTGCCCTATTTGTCTCGTTGCTCACTTTTTGCACAATTTTTGCCTATTAAGTTGTCTTTTTCAATACTTTTGTGAAACGTTGATGCAAGAAAAGGAACCAAAAGCGGGGCATGATAAATAAGAGACAAAGCATGGGAACCGCAAGTGATAGTAAAAACGGAAGTAAAGTCTTGTCAAGTGCGTTTCTCTCAGCGCTAATGGCGTTCCTCGTAAAGGCCTGCGCGTTCTCACAGTACTTTATCCGAGAGAGATTTATGTCCGAAAAACATGCGTTTGACTACAGCACAGACGCGGGAGCCGTGCATTGGCACTCTTGGCGTCGTTTATGACTCTTGAAAAAATGTAGGCAGGGTGGTAGACTGTGCCAGAGGAACACATGTCTGATCACAACAGGCTTGGTCACTATCGGTAGCCGACCCATTTCAAAGGGCACGTCCATATGTGTGTGCACAGTTCCCCTACAGGGACGGTTCATCTCAGTGTTCCCGCCCACTCTATTTGTCAATGTATAAAGCTATATTTGCCCCCCTCTGCCGAGTTGCAGCGCCCCTTCCTATTATATCAGTGTACAGGGCTGAAATGTTGCCCTCCCCCCTCCTTAGGTGACTCCTTAGGTGACTAAGGAGGCAAACACCGCCATGCCTCCATCGCTTGTACACGCGTATAGGCACCCGACAGTGGACCAGAGGGCGCGACGAACCTCTTTGGGATAAGGCCCCTGTATTTACACGGGCCTTAGCCCCTGTAAATACAGCTAAGGCCCCTTTAAATACAGGCCCCTGTAAAGGCCCCTGTATATACAGGGCTAAGGCCCCTGTAAATACAGGGGCCTTATTTTGTAAATACAGGGGCCTTATTTTGTAAATACAGGGGCCTTACTTGCTGTATATACAGGGGCCTTACTTTGGGCCACCTCAGCATTGTTGGTACTGACCGCCAGGGATACTAAGAAAATGGAACGCTCGCTGAACACAGTGACACGCTAAAGTGTCAGTGCCCTTTTTAGCCTGTTTCCAAAGAACGCTTCCAGGGCGCTTACATAATCAGCCGTGACCGCTTGCCCACAACTAAAAAATAAAATTATATGCACGTGCAAGTTCGGTTTTGCTGTGTCTACTCGCTAGGCTACGCATTGGAAGACTCCGTTTTGCTGCGCCTAACCGCTAGGTTGTGTGTTCTGGCGCTACCATCAGATCTCTTAAACTGCATTGCCGGCTGCCTATGGGCATGTCAACAAAGATCATCATTACAGTCTCGGCCTGGGCAATCTATGGATGAGTTCGCTCTGACGTCCGTTCCACCAGTTGCTGGGCTGTTCTGACAGGTGCGTTCGAGGTTCCGTCGTATGGCACTCGTATTGCGTTTAAGCACATGCATCTAGCGGTATGCACTTACGCCCACGCCGTTGAGTATACTGGATTTCATGAAATTGTGACCTTCGTGCATCACGCGGACGCTGTTCTCGTGCGCCACCTGCAGCCGATCCGAGCTGCCGTAGAGCCAGGCCAGGGACAAGCTGCGTTCAACGAGTGGAGAAGAAAAGGTTTGACAATTAACTCGCTGTACTTTTTGTTTGACTGAGTTGATGAAGGCAACTTGCGTTTTAGTAAGGCATGTGGCCTACCATATGCTGGTTAGTGCTGGTTATTTGCGGGTTAGTAAGGCATCACAAGCTGAATTTGGTTGATGTCGGCCAACATGTCCCACTACAAAAGCGTATGACGACGAGGAAATGACGCTGTGTTTGATAAATAAACCGCACACGTGAGTCAAGCTAGTGTCGGTTATAACTCAGAAGTCAGCGGCATTTCCTCCTCAAAGGCGGATGCCCGTAAGCCTTGCAGCAATGGGCGTTTGCTTTAGACTGACCTCATGAGTCGGAGGCCCGTTGGTCCTGCCTGCTGAGAACATTGTCAAAAGGGAGAGCTGGATTTACTTTTTAGTCGCTGAGGTGAACGGCTGCTGCGCTTCACTTGCCTGAGCGGAACCTCCCCTAACTACAGCTAACTACGCTTGCGGGATTGTGAGCTCCGTCAAACATGAGGGTAAATTCGCTAGACTTTTTTGACAACTTCCCATGCACGTATTTGCTAAGGTCGAAACAAATTTTGCCAGTTATTTCGCGAGGCACTTTTTTAGTCGATTTTCTGGCTAATACCAGATTTGAAATAAGGCCTTAGAATTGAGAACGCACCATTTTTTGTGCACCGATGGGTAAAAAAAACTACATAAAAGCAAGCTGGGCGTGCGAAAATGCTTTCAATAGCTCTGCATGACAGTAAACTTCCACTTGTAGTGAGCTTCATATAATAGCTTAAGAATGGACAGGTGTAATTTTCAAATGTTTCTACGTGCGCGAAAATGTCTTCATCGATGCATGGAGGCGGCATATTGGTGTTGGTGATAGCGGAAATATGTGCCTCCTTACAGTTAGTCGCGAGTCAGTGCTAGTTCGGGCTCGTTCATACTTTGTGTAATGCTGCATCAGTGTGCCTTCGACGTGATTGCATGTACCAACTCGCTCCAACGCAGATTCTTGTCACTCCTGCATAGGTAGGCAACAAAAGCGAAGCTCACTCAAAATACATATTATGCTTAGGCTTTACTCGCAGTCAGGTTCACCAAAGGTTCCTCAGCCCGACACACTTTGACTCCATGTCACCGAAATCCGTATTCCTCGCACGGATTCAGTCTGAGACTCACGGTTTGATCTGAGCCTCACAGTACGTCTGCGTGAGTCAGCTCCTGACTGTGGTTGCCAATCCATGCCATTGTGTAGAAGCCACTTGGTGGGATCTTTAGGGCAACATTCAGTACATATTCGCTAATACTTCTAATCGATGACCGCATGGAATATAAGAGCTCCACTGTGGTGCCTATAAGGTGGCAAAATTAAAAAAAAAGAACTCCATGTCTACGTGCTTCTCTGCGAATGACGTAGAATTATAGTCCTATGTCTAGAGAGGGGGAATAAAACGGATATTTGGCGTTCTGTGCGAGAAGACCGGCGAGTACTGCGTGAGATATGGCGTCATCTGGCAGTTATGGGAAAAAACTGAAGCTTTTTTTTTTTTGTACGGAGAGCTACTGGTAGGTGGCAGCACCGTGTCGTTCTAGCGAAGCGTAGAAACACCCGCTTTTTGTGCATAGCGTCAGAACAGCTTATAAATAATACGGTCTTTTAGAATTGTGTATCTATGAATTTTGTAAATAAAAGAGAAACACACTACCTAATAACTGCATAATGTTGTTGCGCCTCAAATATGCATAATGTATGCTTTATGATTGACCAATCAAAGTGGACGATTGGGCCAGCTGGTGATACGTGATCGAAGCATCCAGTTGGTGATGGGCCAGTTATTGATACATGATCTAAGAAACCCAAAAACTGCGCGAGCAAACCATCGGTTGCCCTCCTAGACAAAGACCTGCCAAATGGCGCATGTGTGAAATGAATCAGATCCTTTGCCTCATGCTTCGGGTGTATAAAGTTTGTCGCTTGTTCAAAGGCTAACTTAGCTTTTTTTGTCTGGTTGCATTAATAAATCCAGTGCGAGATAAATGAACCTTCAGTTGATAGTCTGCGCTTGTGCTTTCTTTTTCCCGTCCGTGTTTTCTTTCGCGTAGTATACCGAGATAGTTTGATGGACAACATTCAGAAGCATGAATGCAGCTACCAAATTGAGATGGGTGGGTATCGAGCATGGGTTCAAATCTTCACCGGATAATTTAATCGTTGGAGAGACGCACCAACAGACAGAAGGACAGACAGACCAAAATTTTTGCGCATTCTAAGAAGGACTGTCGTCTTCTAAATGAAACACGACGCGCGTATGCTCACATGTTGAGGCCAGTGAGCAGCGTCATGGTGGCCGTGTGCAGGCGCAGCGCGAGCATGTAGTAGCCGGTGATGTTCTGCACCTTGCGGCCGCCGAACGCCCCCACCATGCGCATTAGCACAAAGAACAGGCCGCAGAACACCGAGCCCAGGAAGAAGCCGACGCCGATGGTCACGATCAAGGCCAGCAACGGCTCGTCCGTGAACAGCTGCGTGCGTCAGTCGGATTTGAGACGAAGTATTTCTTCAGTTTCGCCCTTTTTGCGGTGGCGGTACCAACCAGGCAGTGGTGAATACGAAGTGAATTACACCAGGGCACACCGATTGATTGATTGATTGATTGATTAATTGATTGATATATGGGGTTTAACGTCCCAAAACCACCATATGATTGTGAGAGACACCGTAGTGGAGGGCTCCGGAAATTTAGACCACCTGGGGTTCTTTAACGTGCACCAAAATCTGAGCACATAACCGAATTGCGGTTATGGTGAGGAGGCTGTTACATAGACCCTGTTCATGGATAGATAGATAGACAGACACATAGATACATAGATAGATAAATAAATCGACAGACAGACAGGTAGGTAGATAGGTACACACACACACACACACACACACACACATACATATATATATATATATATATAAATATATATATATATATATATATATATATATATATATATATATATGTATAGATAGATAGATAGATAGATAGATAGATAGATAGATAGATAGATAGATAGATAGATAGATAGATAGATAAAATCACGACACACAGTAGTGGGCTGCTGTTAAATGTTTTGTAATGTGATCTTCCAACATTATATCAAGACATGTAGCCATTTTCGTTCCAAGGAGTCATGAGGCACCCTTTGACTTGGTGAAAAACATTTGCTGCGGAGAGTATAAATAGCTATAAAAAGCTCGCCTACACCTTGTATTCATTGGTCACAAAAAGAGTTTAAAAGGGGAGCGATGAGTTGACCAATTTCCGTTATCTCTATCCCACCATTTCTCTACAGAGACCGGTGCTCACTTGCTCGAGAGCCGCGGGTGGCGTCTGCATGCTGTCTGACCTAAGGTCTCTAGATGAAACAAGTTTCCAAGGTAGCGACACCCTCCCTTTTCCTCCTCGCTTATTTGCCTGAAGCGCCCCCTAGAAGGTTTAAAACTTTCATCCAAAAGCGAATGTTTGGGTTCTGTTGCTACGGTGAATAGATGTAAATGAAACAAAATGGAACGAAATAAGACGTAGAATAAACAGTTACCTTTATAAACATAAACGGCACAACACAAGAGCAAGCGGGATGTGCGTTACTCAACCGGCAACGTTGTGCAGTTCTATACTTTACACCACTAGCCATGGCGTCACGCGTAGTACATTTTAGTTCCACGGCCGTGGTATTTCGTCCAGTTCTAACTAGTCCACTTCTCCGATTGTGTTTTGTTCGTGCTGTGACACAGTGAACGTGCTTCTTGCTGGATCCTGTAAGTGGCCACAGGGCGTGACGTTGTGACGATTGATTACAACCGGCTTGCGCACACGCAAGAAAAAAAACTACGACCAGACTGGTACGAACACTCCTCCAGCAGCACTGCGATGACGTTTTTTTTTTAATGTGCCCATTTGGACAATCGTGATGCCAAGTGATTCTGATGCGGTGCTGGGAACTTCCTGAAAAGTGAGAGTTCTACTGGTGAGGTGCCTCGAAGCAGCGCGTTTCGGCTCAAGCGGGAACTGGTCAAGAGTGAAATGTTTCTGAAGGTGCGTTGATTACAACCTACAGCTGCTCTGTATACGTGCACACCCACACGTATTTGTACCAACAGGCATGCACTAGACACGCATTAGACGCGCGCCTGGCGTTTCAATAAAAACCGACAAGTGAACTCGCTTCGCAGATCCGCGTCTACATACGTTGACGGAGTTGCACGAAAGCATTCGCGTGAAATGGTTCATAGTTGCACTTCATAGTGCGCTTCATCTCGGAAAGCACGAGGTAAGTTGAAGAGAGCGAAACCATTTTCTGTTGTTTACGGCAACGCAGCATTGCTGAAAAACGCAGATGTTGCATTGAACGAGCATGGCGAAACAATCTTGGTCGACTTAGCGCACACCGAAACGCTCCTCCTCTTCAGTTTATGTTCTGGCTACGATTTTGTCTTTGGTACCGACGAGAATCCGGCTGGAGCCATATGCGCACGCGTACTCGTTTTGAACCTTTTGCATAATAATAAATAACACCACCAGCCATTTGCAAGATCACGTGCAAGTAATGCGCCAATTACAGACGCGGATGGCAGAGAAAAAGAGGAGTAATCGAGAGAGTGAGGAGGACGGCTCGAGAACAATGAGTGACGCTACCTTGTTTCATCTAGGGACCTTAGTCTGACCACAGGACGGATGGTGTTGACCAGTAGCGAAAAGCCACAGCACCCCGCGGCTTCTTGCCACGGAGTGCCACCGCCTGCTAGAGCCGAGCTTCATAGTCTGCTAACATTACACAGTAGCCACATTAGTGCGCACACGAATCGCAATACGGGAGAGCGATCGCGTTCCGCCTCGCTCACTCAAGGTTATGATGCGTGCTGCTGATGTAAGTTTTTTGCTTAGAGCCATCCTTCCCTGGATAGATTGCAGGGTGTCCGTCGGGAGAAGAGAAAAAAAAGTGCTTGAAGCATGTGATAAATTTTCGTAACTGCAACAGTCCTTTAAAGACTCGAAATATTTTAGCGGCATTCGATTCTTGAGGTATTAAAAACACCTGCGCTTGAACGGACAGTTATACCAAGAACACCGACACTGAGGTCATTCCATGATTACTTTGAAAAGTTATTCAGGACTCCTCCTAAATGCTCTCATGAAATTTTAAATTTAATTCTAAGCGAAATACTTACGGCGACCATGTAGTCGAAGTAATCCGTTTCCAATCCATCCTCCCCCTTGACCTCGACAATCTTTTTGATGAATTCTGTTTGCAGACAAACAAGGTACGCGGTTGTTCGCATTGCTCTTGCACAACAACACTGACCTTATCCGACATGTGTCGGTAGTGCGATGACGTTTAATGCAGCTCAAAACTGTTCGCTGATGCAATGACATTATATGCTTAGTTAAGAGGTGCTAATAAACGTGGGCGCTGCCAAACCTGTTAGTTTTGGACCACTATTTTTGTTGTTTATGCGCGATACGGTAAGTTATAACGGCACGTTTTCGTAATGAGCCAGCTGATGAAATTTGCTATTTATCTTGATATGCTCCTACCATCGATTCAATTACAATAGCTTTATTGATGTGCACGTTGTTTTTATTTGAATGCAATGAAGATGTGTCATGATTGAAGCTTACAGATGATTATTTTGATCGAGAAGCTGATTTAAGTTTGAGTTTATCAGCAGTGCAGCGTGAGCTACTGACTATACGAATTGCCTGGTGTCAAACCTTCCACTGACGTGTGTCGCTGAGCACAATCTGAAGGTTTGGGCGGTGTAAGTTGCACGAGAAAAAAGAACGCAAATCACATGATGGGTTCCATGTTCTCCCCTGTCTTATTTGTCCACTCTATTTATTTGGATATGTTTTATCACCAACTGGCTCAAATCTAGATGAAACTGCACAAACGGTGACAGACATGTACTTTAACATGGATACCTCGCACCAAACTCGCTTTAGGTGTAGCTTTCCGAGACACCATGCACCAAACTCGCTTTTAGACCCATTCCATGTTTGTAAACACAAGTAGGGCAATGTCAACATTAAGGGTAAAATATAGCGACGTCCGCACGTAAGTTCCGCCGTAAGCGCTGAGGGCTGCGAAGTGCGCCAACAAACAAAACTAAGTTGTGAGACGCGACTCACATCCAACCGCGACGCAGCTCGTCGACATACCGTTTTTGTTTCTCGTTGCTTGACTGAGAACACCACATGCACCATTGAAAACGTAGCAGAAACTGCTGTAGGCAGAGCGTCTTCTGCCTACCAACACAGCGCCACCGCATCTTCGTGATGTAAGTCCAGTGGAATCCAAAACACGGAAATGACGTTGACGTCAGGGGCAGCACTGGTCGCACCCTCTCGCGTAGCTAACTCGATGTATTGAATGTGCAAAAGCCGAAAATCAGCCGCTCAGCATATTATAGCGCCTCAACCTCGTGGTTCTCTATCGCCGTATTGCGGTGGAGTCTTCAGTGTCAGCCTATGAAAACGCTTGACACGTTCGGCAGGCGCGAACCAGCCGGAACGTTGAATCGACGAGAGATCGCGATCGGAACCGCTGGGGGTCTCAGTGAGATTGCGGCAAGCTTCCCATGAAAGCTCAACGCTGCTTCAGACGGTTCGGAAAATTTTGTTCTCCCAATTAGATGGTGTATTATACATAATTACTCAGGCTAAATATGCGCTGATAGTGTCGCCGATGCACTGTTGTAGCTGTCATAGACGTCCGCAGAGAAAATCTAATGCGGGTGCAAAATGCGTCCTCTCCATTTTTTTTTACTATAACCTTTGCTGCCATTCTTTAATGTGCAGGGATATGGTCATCATATGCCTGCGCAGGGTTCCTTGGAGCAGAGGGGGGGGGGATGGTTCGTTGCAGCGCCCCCCTCTCTATTACGTCAATGTATGGGGCTTTGTTTGCGCCCCCCCCTTCTCTTAGGTGACTAGGAGGAAAGCAGCCTGTCCCCTCCACTCAGACAATGTCGCGGGTTCGAATTCCGGCCATGGCGGCTGCATTCTCAATGGAGGCAAAAATACTCGAAGCCCGTGTGCTTCGATTCAGGGACCCGTTGAAGAACCCCAGGTAGTCGAAATTTCCGGGGCTCTCCACTATATAAGGCGTATCTGATTATCACCGTGTGGTGGTTTCAGGACGTTAAATCCCAACAGCTACAATCAAAGAGCGTCAACTTGTAACCGACTTTACTTGACAAAAAAAAGAGTTCCTATTTATATACATGCAGGCATTTGAGCAGCTACAATTGCGCAGGATAGTGGTGGAAAATACCATGATTGTGACATCACCAAATCAAAACATAAAAAATGCGCTTCTGCTTTATGCAGGGTGACAGACCTGTCGCCAATGCTCATCTTTCGTTTCTCATTGATGGAATGCACCTCCGAAAGTTTACGTGCCACAGTATTCTTGCGTCCCCACATGTATGCGAATATTTGTAAGGTCCTAAAAATAGGATCAGTGGCCATTCACTAAGCGCTGCGAGTCCTGCATGGGTGGGTCAGACCTTACAAATATCCGCATTCATGTAGGAATGTAAGAATACTGTGGCACGTAAACGAGATTGGTGACCAGTGACACGCCTGTCCCCCTGAGTGAAGGAGAAGCGGAATCTTTTCATTTATGATATCATGATGTCTTAAGCTCGATATTGTTCGCTATTGGCCCTACACACAGGTCTGCATGTATATAAAAGAGAGCCTTTTTCAACAAAATTCACTTGCAAGTTGACGCTCTATACTGCTTCCGTTTTTCGTCTACATGGTATGCGTCATTAACCTTTTCTCAGCATGAACCAACTGGTCCAACAAAACGTTCTAGTAAATTTTGTAGTTTCATCATTCTGTATACGTGGGTATTTCTCACCGATTATTAATATTGAACGTTGCTTTTAGGAAATCTTTAAAATTTGGTTTTTAGCTAAGTGTGAGAGTTCATTTCGGCTTTCAGCACCTTGTGACATCGCCACTAGTATGACGTAGACAGACGCTCTGTAACGTTCCTCAAGAAGAGCGAATATAGTATACGTCGCAGGAGACTCTTGGGGCACACAATTTCATGGCTGCTACCCACTGAGTACTGTGGTTCCTCGTCACTCTTGCTTTGTTGTCCAGCTGCTGTCTAGGTGGATGCGGCTGCTTACGCCAGGGGGCGCTTTTCTTTCTCAAAGGACACGTTCTTAACAGGATAAACTCCTAGGCAATCACCCACATTGTTTTTTTTTCATACCACGTACGAGACCCAGATATAAAACTGTTTTTTTGAACGTCCACGAAGCTTGGAAACAAGCGGTCTCAGGTCTGCCCCCGTGGGGTCTTTGCTTCTTACAATTCTTGACGGATGTTTCAAAATCATGGTAATCAGTCACAGTTAGTGGAGCTAACACTAATTGATGTGGTACGTTATAGAATTTACGATTAAATTTCGGAATTACCAGACACAAGGCTATAAATTACATCGATGGTTTACAGGGACTGGAATAACACTGTTGAGTGAGCCACTTGGCAACTATTCATGTCAAGAAGACAGGTCATGCAAACACAGACACAAAAGCGATTACCAGACGCCATTTCTGACGTGATGACTCACAATTGACATCAGGCGACAAAGCGCGTTTTTTTTTTTTTTTTTGGTGTCCTGACCTCTCGCTTGTGTTTGAGTTTGCGCAGCCTGTCTTTTCACGGCTTGAAGTGCCAGTGAACAGGTTCTGACTTTTTTACATTTCCCAAACAAGCTCGTGCATCCTCCCCATGCCTGACCAACCTCCTTCCACGCGCAGTGACGTCAACTCCGCGATCGGGGTTGTGACGCAGCACGCAGCTCGTCCATTGGTCTAAACCAGGCCTCAACAAACGATAATGAAGTGAACGTCCCCGATCACCGAGTTGACGTCACTGCGCGTGGAAGGAGGTTGGTCAGGCGTAGTGAAAATGCGCGAGCTTGTTTGGGAGTTGTAAAAAAAGTTGAAGCCTGTTGGCTGGCTCTTCAACACGTAATTCTCGAGGCACTGTTGCAACGCAAAAGTGGCGGGCCTTGCGTCTCACGCTCGTCCTTGGCGCAGCAGGTGACGACGGTGATGGTGAATTGCACCATGTCCAGGAAGGCCTGCAGGTAGAGTGACGGCTTCTGGGCCTCCTCGGTGAGCGGCCGATTGGCCTCCAGGATGGCCCACTCCACGGCGCGAAGGCGATCGTCGTACCGGTGGGCCATGGCGACGCGCACGAGTTGTACAGAATTGTATACGCAGGGCCTCCTTGGGTCTCCTTGAAGCTGGAACGACCCATGCGGCGCATGCAGTTCTTCTTCTACTGCTTCTGAGATGCTCTCGTGCCATCTTGCTGCTGCTGATGATGACGTTTTTGGGTAAATGGCAGCTACCCACTCAGGGTGATCAGCCAAGGGTCGGGTGGATCTTATAAGTCTGAATTTTTTAAGGGCTACCAGAGGTTAGACTTTTGACTGTTATGATGACTCATTTATGTCGGATCCCATTTGTGGGATTCGTTATGAATAAGTCGTCAAGACCTACCCTTTGTGGTAGATCATTGTCATGCAGACTGCTTGGGTTCGATTCTTGCTTGGACCCTGACATTTATTCTTTGCATTGGTCGGGTCAACGCTGCCGATGTCAGGTTTTCCTTAACGCTCACGCGCTAAAATTGCCCGTGTGTGTTCGCATCGTTCTTGGGTAGGTACTAATGGCGTAATCGGTTAGATGTTTCCGAGCGCTCTGGAGCGCTTTGATAAGTGGCTGCGCCTTCGCTTGATAGAAATCGAGCGCTCAGACTATCTTCGGTTGGTTCTTTCAGAGCATCAGCCTCTGACTCAGAGCGCTCCCAACTGCTGCGACTTCGATGTGAGAGCATGGCGTGATCTGACCGGAAAGGCGGATCACGTGACACAAGCCAGCCAACCATGTGGCACGGCAGGTGAACGAGGTGAAGAGCGTGAGCGTGCACCACGGAAGGGTATCGCCGGGTGCGTAACAGTTCGTGCACGGGTGTTGTTAATGACGTTTTTGCGCGTGTGGTGCGAACTCACACCTACAAAGCCATAAGCGCACCATGTCAATAGACAGTTATAGTTTACGGTTAGCGTGTTAGCAGAGCTTAAGGAAATGGCGTTACCGTGCAGCAAACGTTCGTTGTGGACAGCGTCTTATAGTATAGCAGGATAGCGTTTACGAGGTTTATGTGCCCCACCTGGAATGGTGGCGCCACCTATGGGATGGTTAATAAGTTAATGACAGCGAAAAAAAACGAGAATGTATCCCTATGCCACCGTGCGAAGCATTGTTACAAGTTTATTTTACTACTAATAAAAGAAAATAAATATGAACCATGCACCAAACGCGAAAAAATTATGTTGCCGATTTGTTTATATCGATATTGTAGTTAGGCCTAGATGTGCTCGAAATGAAGTGCGTGCGTGCTCGTCATAGATAGGTCAGAGGATTGGATCCTTCGTGATGGGTCCTTCGCGACTACTTCGCTAGCTCTACAAATACCAAATTTGGTGTTAGGTGATTTCAATGGATGACGAAGGTATATGACTGGTGCAAGCATATTACTCATGACACGCGTGCCGTGTAAGAACAGGACAACATACCATGCCCATGAGGCACTCCCGGCCGTTTCACTAGCTCCACATATGCCAAATTTGATATCACTTGACGTGAATAGACGAAGAATGCAAATGACAGGTTCAAACATGCTAATCATGATACATAAGTCACGTAGCGCATAACTTACCTCCGCCTCGTAACGTCGTGCTGATCTAAAGTGACATACAACCGTCCTGACTCGTGCTTCGACTATCAACAGTTCCCGATGTACGTGGGATCTGCCAATCTTTTTTTCCTCGGGGTGCACGAGTTTCTGCGGCATTGGTCGTGCCCTTTCGTCAAGGTTGAACACGAAAGGATACAACTCATTTTTCGACCGACGTGGTGCTAATTAGCTCCCGTTGAGTAGTTATTCAAGATTTCATTTGTTACAAGTTGTGTTTCATTGTATCTATTGTATCGTTATACCATTGTATCATGATATCGCATTGAGTTCTTGTGTACATGTATGCCAACATTGTCCTGTATATTAGAGCAGTGATGTCTTCATTGCAACGTAGTGATGTTTGTCTTGGTACATAGACGTGTCGATGTGTATGCACCCTTACTACTGAAATGTTATGGACTCTTTGTTCTCTTTGCGTAGTGTAAATAAACATTTTCTGAACACTTTCGCGGTAATGCTGCATCGTGTTTGGGACAACATATTGATGCTCCGTAGTAGAGTCCATCGCACTTTAAGTGGTCTAACATTAGCTCTGAACACATATCGCGGTGCGTAGATGGCCACAAGCGTTGAGACTGAGACAACTTAAGAAGTATACTAGAATGTGTTTGGGGGCTAGTTGGTTCGTACTAAAAAATATTAAGGATGCAGTCCACATAGGCAGAAAAAAAGGCGGTAAGATAGGTTGTCAGCTTGCAACTAACTCTATTTGAAAAATATCTCTTTTATATGCGAGATGACATGTGCATACTGATAGGTAGGGATTGTACAGGGATGCATATATGTCTTCCTTTATTGACTGTTATTTCTTACGTTATCTTGAACGAAGCAAACGAGTCTTTAACCAATCCTCCTCTATTCGTCCCTGGTACTGTTGTATGACACAATTAAAAGTCAGAATTGGCAAATAGTGTTGAAGAGCAAGTAATAATTGAAGTAAACTTGAATCAGTGCCTCCAAACAGGAAATTTCGCGGAACTCGGTAAAGAAAGATAACGCACCGATAGTGATCGCGTTCGCACTGTCTGGCTGCGCGTACTATCCACGTCAAGTGAAACTTGGGCATCGGCAAGCGTTCGCGATGATATAGTACGAGCCGTTCCACTCATCACTATGAACAGGCATGCATATATGCGCAGAGTTGCCGAATGGCATGCTCGGGCCTGTCAATGATGATAAGTGGACGGTGGGCCTTATACCATCGCGAAGTCTTGCCCCTGTTTAGGCTTCATTTGTCCTGAATAGTACGCACAACACACTCTAGCATATACACGAGAACTGTTTTTCGATATACGATACTGTTTTTCGCGGTGACTATCAGAGCGCTGACCTCTTCGGTGATTCCCATAGTCGAGAAGAGCACGTGTGTTTGATAAGATAAGATAAGAGCACAAAATGAAATAAACAAAGACAGCAAAGAAAGCGTGGGATCTGTCTTATCTCTTTAGGCTCTCGAGTTATATCGGCGTCAGGCATATCCTACTCCAGTAACCGCGAGCGAGACGATGAAAAGATCATCCCACGTCTCTTCACTTGCATTCTGACGACCCATTCCCGGTGCATAAGCATATGCGGCTGCGCGCTCTTTCTGCATAAAGCATTACAGCGTCTTCGAAGCGCTTCCTTTTGTTTGTTTTAGCGAAGCGACGGGAAAGATCAGACTTGAGAAATGCGTTGCTCGGGCGGATTACGAGTGCCCTCGACGGCGGTGTAGCGTCGCTTGTATGACAGCTTCGCAAGCATTACAAGATCTTCCTGTCGTCGCTCGCCTCGATGATGGGTGGGACGACGCTTCTGTGTGTGTTGGCTGGAGTTGTGTGGGTCTCACGCCCGATGGATTGCGCGGCGAGACCAAACATCATCGTCATAGTGGCTGACGATTTGGTTTGTACATCCTTTTCTTGTTGATAGCCTACGACAGACCTTCCGCGGTACTTTGTAGACAAACGTGTCATTCTGCTGAACTGAAGGGCGCGGGTTTGTTTCCCAACAACGGTAGATGCGTTTAGATGGTGATCAAATGTAGTAAGAGTCATTTTTGTATCGCCTTGAAGTCCAATACAGAACACTCTGATCGACTCTTTCTGTCTGCCTGAGGTCGGCGTGCGTGTGTTTTCGTTGTATAATGTAGGCCCGATGACGTGCAGGCATCATGAAAGAATGCAACATTTGCCTGGGAATTCGCTTCGTTTCGCAAACATTTCCCTCTTACATAAAGATATAAATTATGGCCGTGGTGTATGGTGCCTAAAGTACAAATTTTATTAAACGCCTTTATTTAATGAGCCTCTTATTATGTCATTTACGGCACTTAGAAATGATGAGGTTACCTGTCTAGTTCACAAGATGCTGCACACAAACTGTTCTCTACTTAACACCATACTCAACTTTCTGCGGGAAAATGCAGGCAAGCGAATCTCCTGACGTTAACATATTCCTTTCGGCAACAATGTTTACGGCGAACGATTGCTCGAATTTTACGGAGCTGTTAACTGGAACTCGACAAAAACTACGCGAACTTCAACGTTATTTACAAACGCTGTTCTGAGTCTTTTCAATTGTAACACATTTACTTTCTTAGAATTGTATATCATTGAAGCTTTCATATCTGTAAAACGTCTCATTTAACGAAAAGTCACGTGCGTTGCTAACATCTACATACTTTCTTTGTTAGACCAGTGAGTAGCCATGTGGACTACTGGTGCAAGTACTTTGTACGCGTTCTCGGTAATTACGTCTTAATGAAACACATTTTATTTGTTTTGACTGAGGCGTGCAAAAAGAGCTATATATGGATTCTCGATATCAGCGGAACAAGAAAGCAGGCTGAGCACGGAAACTTGCCTGTGCATGCCTAGGTATGTGTATAACCACTATTTAGTCTTGCACATGTGGTGGCCCATAGTTAAAGTTCACTGTTCTGGCGTTTCTTTATGGCAAGGAACGCTTAGGAGCCTCGTATATCGATAACACTAAAAGCGCATGCGTCATACTCGCTTGATCGAGTGTCCATAAAGAAATTGAATGCCTGAACTGTCATCTCTCGTCTGGGCCCACACGTGTGTAAGATCCACAGCTGGCGCTACCATACTGTGCATGCGCAGGTAAATTGCTCCGTGTACTTCGTTTGTTTATTGTTGTATGCCCTATTTGTAAACAGTCTGCGTGTGTGTCGCATTGTTCGCTTCTTTTCTGTTCCATTTTCGCTCACCTCGCCACGCTTTATGATGAATCTTCGTCAAGAGCTCAAGTTCTGTCGTTCTAAGGCATTTATAGAGTAGCATAATTATACAAAAATTCTTGGTTCATTCCTGTAGTACAAGAGTCTACTCTCATAGAGCACATGTTACACGTCATTTCTTGAGTGAATATATCCTCATAAGTATACTCATACAAATCGTCTGATGTCTGTTCCACCTCCTGGTGTTCACGACTGACAACTGCAGGGTTGGGGTGACGTCAGCTTCCATGGATCTCAACAAATCCGCACGCCCAATATCGACGCACTGGCCGCGGACGGCATCGTGCTCGACAACCATTATGTGTCGCCGCTGTGCACACCATCCAGGGCGACGCTCCTCTCCGGCAGGCACCCAATTCACACGGGTGCGTATAGAGTTACCAACTCTTCAATGAAGAGAGTCGGGATGGTGACGGGGAATTGGTCGTGCACTAACATAGAAGTTGTGCAGAATCCGTTTGCTTGCGTAATCTTCAAGACATACTCATTGTTTCCTTCTTCCATCTGCAAGACATATAATTCTTTCTTCAAGGCATATCTATGACGTATCCATTGTATATCTCCGGAACCTTTGAAGTGGTGCTTCAGCTGGCTACGTGATGTTTGAAACACTTCCTCTTGCTGCAGAATGTACCCGTGAAAGTTGCCGCATTTCACGCAAAAGTTCAAATAAGGTGGCGAAAGCACCTCTCAACTACCGCGAGTCACTGAAACATTGTCCCCTGCGTGTTATTCGTGCGAAGTTCGTGTTCCATAGCTTGTAGCGCGCTTCCATTCGTTCACATAAAAAGTTTTAACTGGACGGTTCAGAAAGAATCCGGGACACACCCCGAAAAGCACTCCGCGGGATTCGGGATCCTGTATAAAAAGCCGGGACAGTCCCACGAAATAAAGAATCGTTAGAAGCCCTAAGTATGGTGCGTAGTCTCAAGGAGAAAACTTCTTTATTGGAGTGCTCACGGCAGTTGTTCACACATGCATGGTGCTGAACAACCACAGGTACGGATAACACAGTCATCCAGACTTATTCTAGCGTTCACTGTGACATAGCCTAAAGCTACAAAATGGGTGACCAGGAGTTGATTTATCGGTGCATTAAGTCAACACAGGCAATGCACAGAACGAAAACATATAGGACACACATTCAACGCCATGCGCTCAATGACGTGCGTTCTGTATTTTTTTTTTTGCTTTGCGAAGTGCTTGTGTAGACTAAGTGCGCGTTTAAAGATGAAATGTGACGTCGAAATTGTGGTTCAGTATGGCAGAGACGTTGAGGGTTCTGTGGAAAACACAGCTTACACAAAATGAAAATACCACTAGAACTTTAAGCTTGAATGTTGCCTTTAGATTCAACTATGCAATGCCACTGTCATTCTTTAATAGAAACTCAATGATGCCCCCTGTGCACGCGGTAAATGCTGTTGCGCATGCGCAATAATTTGTTGTCATTATTTACCGTCTACTTTTCTGTTTTCTTTTTATGTGCTCCTGTCATTTAGTGCAGGACAGCAAATCGTGCGCTTCGTAACTGATTGCTGGTTGCGCGTAACCAGAAAATTCTCCGTTCGGGGGGGGGGGGGGATGGGTTAGTTATATGGGCGTGTATATGTATAGGGAAGTATAACTGAAAAATTCGGGGGGTAGTGTCACTCCTCCAGCCCTCCCCGTGGCTACTCCTCTGGTTGTGTGGTACTTGAATCTAAGAGAGAGTCTTAGTTGAGCTAGTGAAAGAATAGCTGTGCACTGTATACGGGTTCACACATACTTTGGCCACATGTTTCAAGTGACTTTGTCTAGTTTGAAATTGGTACTTTTATTCTAAATATACGTTTATAAACGCAAAAATCGCACACGAGCAGGAAAGAAATGAAAATAAACGCTGTTATGGTTAAGCAGAGATGATATCCTGCTGGCTGCCCTGCATTTGAGAATGGAGAAGACGTAGGACTTAAAAGAAGAAAAGAAAAACCAGAAGAGCTCATTAATGTACTGCAAAATCATTAAGACCGTAGTAATCTGGTGCGCGAGTGGAAAGTTATTAGCTTGTGCTGGTCATAAAAACTTGGAATTCATTAGTAAATTTGAGCAATAAATCACAATAATTCCCCGCAAGGTTGCTTTGAGCCATAAGTACGATTGTGAGGCGAGTCACTGCAACAAGTATCGTTGCTATGGCAGCTCGTACATGTTAGTGCCAGAACTTCTATAGTAACTTTTCAGAAACAGCTGTCAGATAAATATTTGAAATGCCAGTGGTCGCCATGCCAAAGCCACGATAGAACATCGCACCTTGTCAAAGATATTATCTACCGCAAAAATGCAGTGCAGACCAACACATTATTAAAAAAAAGTTTTTTGAATCTCCTCAACAGTACATGATTAAAGTGAAACTTTTACAAAGAGTGGGTAAAGTCAGAATGATGAAGCATTCAGACCCCAATATTCCGGTGTTTCGAGGCAAGCGCTTAGTTATGACAAAAGAACATGAGAGCTGATATTTCTTGTTGAATATACTGTATCGGCATTCCATCGTTGGACTGTTAGAACACAATATACGGTTTCACTCTGTCTTGCTGTTCTTGCACTGCTTTCGTACAATATAAATGTTTGCAACGTCAACAAAATTGTGACCATTTGTATCCTCACATAGACATTCTCCTGATGACCTGCTTAGGAGTTCTTACTGCAAATAAAGTCTATGGTACTCAACGATGACTTTGTATATTAGGTTGTACACATGCGGCTTACTTGTGGTATACCAAGCTTACAAGAAAGCAGATGAGTTTACTTAAACTGCCCAAATATATTACCAGGTCGCGGGATCGAATCCCGACTGCGGCGGCTACATTTCCGATGGAGGCGGGAATGCTGTAGGCCCGTGTGCTCCGATTTGGGTGCACGTTAAAGAGCCCCAGGTGGTCGAAATTTCCGGAGCCCTGCACTACGGCGTCTTTCATAATAATATGGTTGTTTTGGGACGTCAAATCCCAAATATCAATCCATCAATCAAATATATTACCAGAAATTGTGACCATATGTGCGCATGATGTAATTTTATGAGATTTCACAGAACAAGAGAGCGATATGCAGGTCAATCGGACCATACTTCATAATTTTTAAGGAAGATATAAGCGATTGATGAAACACCAAAAAGCCATACCCACTATACTTGTATAAATAATGGCGTTCGAAAGAGAAAAACTTGCCAGGAGAAAGTTTTGAAGAACGAATACATTATATTCGAGCTTTTTGATGCAGATAGTGCTTTTACTCGATAAAGCCTAAATGCACGTCATTACTAATGATTATGTTAACAAAACGGTCAAGTCATGTATAAGTGGTTTGACTAAATCAGCAATTAAAGTAAGAGTGAATGACGTGCCTCATCTTGTTTTCAGGGCTGCAGCACAATGTAATCTATTCAGCGATGCCATACGCTTTCCCTCTCCATTTTAAGGTGATGCCCGAATATTTCAAGGCACTGGGATATGAATCGCACGCTGTGGGAAAGGTAAGCTATATGCTTTTTAGAGCTTCACTCTGTCGTTAAACGTGTTGGCAGAGACAGCGAACACTGATGTGGCTGATGGAGACTGCAGACACTGTATCTCACCATCTGGTGATGTTGAATAGAGTGAGTGTTCCAATAAGTATTGAGTTAGTATTGAGTTATGGTCTACTGAGTTGCTTTACAAAGCGCTGACAAAAGCTTCCTCATAAAAGTAGCTATGGCGTGCTATTTTTATTCCTTCATAGATGGACGATACACTAAGAGATACCTAACAAGAACAATAAACAAACGTAATGCTAAAGCCCGAGAGAGTGGAAATGATTCCGCCCATCTTGGGTTCAGAAATCTGTCACAAAACTTCCAATATATTGTCACGGGATCGTGACGCAGATAAAGGGAGCAGGCTGGGTGTTCAGCCTAAACTGCTTATTGAGTCGAAATTGTGGCCACGTGAAAGAAAACTCACATTACAGCAGGGCACTGGCACTCGTAGCGGCGAGCACAGGGTCGGCCGTCGATCAACTGACAAGTGGCGAAGCGCGTCGGTATTTGTACATGTGCCGTCAAATATTCCAGCTTTAACAAAGGTCTTCGCGCATGCTCTGGAATAATCTCGAGTTTTCACGTCTTGCGCGCAACCTGAACAGATTGATCTACGTTAACCGTGAGCCTTCTAGAACAATGAGGCGCAGCTTCGCGCTGAGCATTCCAAACAGGATTTGTGGGTGAAAACCAAATACGTGTGACAGACGGGAAAAAGTAAAGTACTTTGTAGTAAACCCCTTTGTTCGCCAAAAGAGACCAGTTGCAGATAGGAGTTGTGCCCACGACACACGGAGCCAGACACAGCAACTGCCGCTGCCAATTAACGCAGTGGTAGTGACTTCAGGCGGGCGTTTGATTTGAAAGTATATGCCTTCCCGGGCCGACAAGTATATGCGGGATCCGCTTTACCAAAAAAGGATCTTTGAAAGGAGTTACTTCTTTGTCGTGTGTCACTGCGCCCGTATACGCCTTTCTAGAAGACGTCCCCTTATCTAAAAGACTTTAGGGTGCCCTTGTCTTACGGGTATAAATGATAAACGCGCGTGGCAATATTATAGGCGTTCAAGTAAGTGATCCAGCACTACGTATACGGGCAAGGCTAAACCTCGAGTCACGGTGGCGTACGATATGCTGTACTGCACGTACTCTGACATTTGTCGATTCAGGAAATGTAACAGAATTCTCTCTCTGTGTGTCTGACCAAGTGGCATTTAGGTCACATGACCATGAACCACACACCGACACGTCGGGGCTTCGATTCCTTCTACGGCTACTACAGCGGTCACCATGGTTACACGGATCACTCAGCCTTCGAGGTATAACCAGGTATTTGTAAGAACAACCCTAGCCTATCTGTAATATAGTTTTTGTGAGATTGTATGTGAAGGTGAATACAGAGTGCACCCTATAACAGACACGTTCACTGCACGCTCTTTTTCATATACCGGTATCCTTACTGGGCTCCTCTTAGGAGTACATGGACGATCCCAAGGATCAATGGACAGGCTGGGGTTTGGACCTTTGGCACAATCTCGAAGCTGATAGATCCAAGTCGGGAAATTACACCACGCAACTGTTTACGGAGAAGGCGATTGAAATACTGAAAAATCGGGACCGTAGTAAGGTAAGAATCGTGCTGAATGAAAACTATGAGATGCAACTGTGACACATTCTTTGCGTCGCCTCCTGTGCATGACATATTGTGATACTTAACAGAATAACTGTCATAGTGCTGCGTATATTCACAATTGATTGACTCATTGAAAACGCCCGGCTTAATTTTTTTTTGAGATAGAAGAAGTTTTCAGTGGGAACGAGGAGCAAATATAATTCAGTAATGGACGGCCCTCGTTCTCTCTTTAATATTTCGGAAGTATTTTATTTCGTTTAAGTAAACAACATGATGCTGTTCCTACCTTGCACTTAACGGGATACAGCGGCTTCGTAACACGATCTGAACTGTTAAGCTACCTCGTATGAACTTAGCTTGCATTAGCGTGGTCAATTGAAAAAAAAAATATGATACAAAAGTCAAGAAATGTAGGCGCTCGTATATACCTCGTGTATATTTTATTCTCGTTCTTTGGCAAGGAACTACCACAGACCCCGCCGAAGGTTTTTTGAAACTTGAAGACATGTATGGATATTTGCCTTTCAACAATAAGGTTCGTCAATGAAGTTGTGTAGCTGAGTAAGCGCTGTCCTGTCTACATCATCTTGTCGAAGTATTATGGGGCTAAATATTTTTTCTTAATGATCTGATAAAACAGTACTTCGTGGGAAGATGGTGCTTGGCTAGAAAAAAAAGCTAGGATTTCCTTTGGCAACATTTTCCAAGCGACAGTTTCAAAACACTCAAGTCATATCACATGTGCATGTGCAGGTAGAACTGATTTATGCTTTATTTATTCTTCTGGGCTTGCAATTACTTGTCTTCCAGCCATTATTTTTGTACCTCGCTCACCTGGCCGTTCACGTGGGGAACTTCTATGCACTCTTCGAGGCACCGGACAGGTATATCGAGTTGAACAGACACATCGAGAACAGCAAGAGACGACATTTTGCTGGTTAGTGCGTGGAACCAAACTTTTTGTCACTTCCGGATGAATCAACCTTCTTTACCAGTGCCGCTGAAGTGAGAAATAAATAGTCCCTCCTCTGTGCAGCAATGTTGTCTGCGCTGGACGATTCCATTGGCCAGTTGGTGGAAGCCCTCAACGCCACGGACGCGATTCAGGACACCATAATTGCTCTGACGACGGACAACGGCGCGGCAACGGGGGGCATTGACAGCAGCGCCGGATCCAACTGGCCTCTTCGCGGCACGAAGGCGAACCACTGGGAAGGAGGAGTGCGGGGAATAGCTCTCCTCTGGAGCCCCATGATACGTCAGCCCAGGGTGTCTCGCCAGCTGATGCACGTATCTGATTGGCTGCCCACGCTCTACTCCGCAGCTGGTAAGGTAAAGACGGTTTCAAGATTACAAACGTTGTACGCCCCCCTCCCCCCCCCAAAAAAAAAAGCTACCGGTCACTTCATTGACCAGCTTCTAACGCCAAAACTGATAGCAGGTTTTCAATTTTTTTCCAAGAGTACGAAAATTCTCTTCGTAGTTTTTCAGATAAAAAGAACGTGTGCGAAGTTCAGGGAATCTATTTCAATTTTTTATGTAGCTCAAAAGAACATTTGTTTGAATATATTTTGCCAAATGAGAGAAGAAAAGTCTAGAAAACAAGCGGGCTGTTTTCTAAAGCCCTTCTGACCCAGATGTCTTCAAAGGCCTGTGTTTGCATACAGTGAAAGAATACGTCACTACCAGTATGCTTTTTTTGGGAGGTTTTCTTTTTCACGGCACGGCTTTTTGCTCTCCCATAGTAGAGTACCAAGTACTCTAAATTGTGAAACCCTTTTTCTAAAAGAAATCTAGGTGTCGACCTGTGCCCCTGCGGCAATCACTGTCGATGAATATACATATGTGGGCTATGTACAGTACAGAGAAGTCGGCAGTGATGTCACGCAAGGTCAACGACAAACGCAACGAAATACACAACAAAGATGGCGGTTACAGTGATACGCTTTGTGAATGTCCGCTGGATTTATTTGGCTGTGTCTAAGAAGCGAGACCCTCGACAGATGGTCGCCTTCTTTTGTTCATTCGTCAAGTGGGTATTCTCTAGGCACAGTTAATGCCTCAGGGTAGCCTGCGATGGTCAGCAGCCACTTTGTGAAGATGTCACGTGCCACATGCGAAGGTCACGAGGTAAAACGAACGTTTTAGATTCGCCGTCGTGGGTGCACGTATAGCTGGCCAACACTGCCAGCTAGTGTGCCTCGATGCTGCCCCTTTCCCACCACTCCGCGCTGTTTGGCGGCGTCCGATGCTGGTACGTCCGCCTTCGCTCACGCCTCACGCCATAGAGTTTCCCAGTATACACTAGAGGGAACTCTGGCGCTAGTGTCTATGGGAGCTGCAATGCACAGCGCTTCAGCGAGAATGGGAATTATGGGTAGTACACACATTTGTCTAAACTTCGTACTTATGGCCTGCTTTTGGCTCCGTGTTTGCTCGTGTGGCTTGAAGTTGTTTTCTCACGAAACAAAAATCAGCAAATGTTCAGCGATTGCGCTTCACCACCGTATTTTTTTTTCGAATTACCCTTCCAAATTGGGTCACGAAGTTCAAAAGGGTTGAATCTTTCTTTCAAAACAAAATCGAAACACAGCAATAAACGCAGCCGCAAGTACGATTCGCCACCCGCAAGTACGAAGACTAGGAAAATGTGTGTACTACCCATCATTCCCATGGTCGCGGAACGATCGCAGCGCCAGAGTGCCCTCTAGTTAATTTTGAGAAACTCTATGCCTCACGCACGTGTCGATACGAGCTGGAATACAGCGCAGATATCGCCACCCTGCGCCCAGTGGTAATGTCCCCGAAAAAAAAAAAACTAAAGTAGCGCCAACCGCATCCTTTTGCCTCTACCTCCTCTCCCAGCCACCACAGCAGCGCCTCTAGAGTGCCCACCAGGAAACTACGAACGCGAAAGCACGCGGGCGCCCCGAATGTGCAAGACGCTTGGGCAGCTCGGGCACTGCTGTGCCGTGTGTTCATTGAGTGGCCATGCCTCGGCTATGCGGAAAGGGTGGGCCGGTGGGGTCAGTTCATGGAGGGCGCGTTCGGGAAAGTGGAAAAACAATATGGCGTTTTCGATACCTTTCCAAAAGCTATGCATGCGAGGGGAGAAGAGTCTGAACATTGACACGAATGGTGCTACTTTAGTTTTTTTCAGGGACTCGCAAACGTCAGGGACTCGTTTCAGGGACGCGCCTCCGTGGCCGGGGAGGAGTAGCATGAAGTCATAACTGAACTTGTGAACAGCGAAACTTAAAAGTAGTTACAGTGTTAGTATGGAAGCGAAGAAACAAGGATAAAAACAAGGAAAGCGTAGAAACTTGCCCAAGTTTCCACGCTTCATAGCATAAAGTCACTACTCGCAGGGATTAGGTGTACATATATTTTGAAAGACTTGCACGGGCAGGTGCCTTCTGTCCTTGCTCTGTTGGTGGTGAACTGGTCACGCATTTTGACGTTTGCGAGTTTGCATCTCACCGACGATAACAGTACCTTTCTCCGTACAGTTTGATCCATTTCAATTTATTACATAAGTGCTGCGCTATACTCGAAGGGAGCAATTAGTTTATGAATTACTTTTTGTGTTATTCGGGCTATTATTCATTATTGTTTTAACACGTTTGCCGTTATCCTGTCGCTACCACTGACCTTATGCATGGGAGGATTGATATTAGGCCTGTATTCACAAATCAACCTGAGCCTTACATCGGGTTTTCCTTATCGATAATAAGCATTTATTGCCATTGATGAACAAAGTAGCTAAGTAGCTATGAACCAATCGTGTTATCTTTTACCCTCTTATCTTTCTCGTGCCCTTATAACTCATGTAGAGAGTACAGAAACTTGAACTAAAGGTGAGGTAAGGCGCAGGTTTGCTGGTGAGTGCGGGCCTTGGTCAGGCAGCGATCATCTGCTTTTAGTCCCGTCAACTTAGGCATTGTATGTCTAATTTGAATAAACGAAACTACGAGGGAGTACTACGCGATCTGTTTCATCTTGACCACTGTGAGGCCAATGAAGGCGTGAAGCATGCTGCGGATGCCAGTGTTTCTCACGGCCAGATATTTATTCTATACTGCTTTGCTGCCACCGGTCTGTTAGTGCATCTTCACTTTGCAGGAATATTTCAATGTAATGTGTTTCAAGTAGACAACTTCGGCGTAGAGACGCACGTTTGTGTCTCTGGTTCTGGGTAAAAAGTGTGAGCACCTCTTTGAATTTTGTCGAGGATTCTGACACCGGTGTTAAGGTAAATACTTCAGGTGGTAACGATCAGCCTTTTATTCATTTGACGCACAGTAGGGAGAACATGGTTCGAATCACCAGGGAGTACTGGGTATAACTACAGTTGAACGTGCCCTTCAGAATCTGTAAGCACTGGAATTTACCTTCGTGCAAACTTCTCCATGAGGGGCTGTTAGAAAAAAATTGCAACATATCCACGGAGTGAATGATGATGAGTGGGGAGAAGCGTCAGTCCGTCCGTCCGTCCATTCGTCCGTTTTTCCGTGCGATAGTCCATGCGTCCATCCATCCACACGTCTGTGAGTCCTCCGCCCGTTCGTCTGTCCATCCACCCGTGCTTTCATCCGTGCGTCCATCTGAGCGTCCGTGCAGCCGTCAGTGCCTTCGTTCCGTCCGTCAGTCTGTCTTTCTGTCCGTCCGTCCGTCTTTCCGTCCGTCCGTCCGTCCATATAGCGAATACTACAAGTACCGCCATCTTGCATCTTTTCATTGCATATTCATCGTGCAGGTACCGCAATCCAGCGGACACATTCCAAGGGCTAAATGAGAGGTAGCTACTAATCACTACTGCTACTACAACTACTACTACTACTACTACTTCTCCTCCTCCTCCTCCTCCTCCTCCTCCTCCTACTACTACTACTACTACTACTACTACTACTACTACTACTACTACTACTACTACTACGTACAAAGGTATGCGCGACCCACAGCTTAAGGAGCTTCGCCCCTAAAAAATTTGAACGAGGAAGAAGAAGATGAACTGCTTTGCCTTCGATTCACGCGCTTCAGGACGACAGCGGTTTATTCTAAATAAATTTCTTTGCACAACGGGTGGCTTGATTTCCCACACATGATGCCGGGTTTCAACACCAATTGTAGGAAATCGAGCTTCCCGCCGCGTAGAAAAAAAATCACAGCCCATACACGGAGGGGATGGTAATGAGTGGGGTGAAGCGTCCGCCCGCATGTCCGTCTGTCTGCCTGTCTGTCTGTCCGTCCATCCGTCTGTTCATCAGTCAACTATGTTGAACCATCTACAATAGGATGGATGGACGGATGTGGCTCTACCCTTTAGATCGGGCGGCGGCTAACGCCACCTAGCCGTAATACTTAGTTAACTAACCAATAGATTTATGTTTTTTCCCTTTAAATATTGAAGTTGAGGACTGGTACTTTGAAGTGAAGGATTTAATTTTCACTCGTGCATTGACTTTAGCCACCAATCAGATAACCTTCTTTTAGTTAATGCTACCCAATTAAAGTCTATTTTGCCCTCCCGGTCCCTAAACCCCAGTGCTTTGAAAAACTGCGCCATCATTCTGAACTATAGGGTGAAGCCCTTTACAGAACATTATCAAGTGTTCGGCAGTTTCCTCCTCCTCACCACATGTACTGCATACCGTGTCTACCCCTTCGTATTTGGCCCGATATGTCTTGGTTTGCAATACTCCCGTCCTGGTCCTAAACAGTAGAGAACTACCCCGAGTATTATTATAGATTCTTTCCTTGGCCATTTCCTGCTTAAAAGTTCGATAGATCTCTAGTGCGCACTGCTTAATCATGCCAATTCTCCACATGTCAGTCTCAGCTTCCTTCACCTTCTTCTTAACCGAAAATTCTTTTTGGTTTGGCCCCCTGCTGTTTTCCAAGTATTTACCAGTCAATTTTCTAGTTCGCTTCCTCCATTTTGTATCGACATTCTTCATGTAGAAGTAGCTGATTACCTTCCTGGCCCAACGCTTCTCCCCCTTTCTCTCAATCGCTTCTCAAATTTTATCTTGCTGCTAGCTTCCCTGCCCTCAAATGATATCCATGCCATATCACCTTGTACTCCCTGATTTGGTGTATTCCCGTGAGCTCCTAAGGCAAGCCTACCTATACCACGATGCTTATTTTCTAATCTTGCTTGAACTTCCGATATCATGCACAAGACCGCATTGCCGAACGTCATACCAGGAACCATGACCCCTTCCCATATGCCTCTCACCACATCATACCTATTGTAATTCCACAGTGCCCTATTTTTCATCACTGCTGCATTTCTGTTACCTTTAGTGTTCACGTATATTTCGTGTTCCCTTAGGTATTCGGTACAATTGCTTATCCATACGCCCAGATATTTGTATTTATCTCCATAGGCCCAGATATTTGTATTTATCTGTTATCTCTTGCGTGACTTATTGTATCCTTAGCTCACAACCTTCATTATGATTAAATATCATGACTGCTGATTTTTCTTTACTGAATCTGAAACCTAACCTATCTCCCTCATTACCGAAGATGTCCATCAATCTCTGCAAATCTTCCTTGTTGTCGGCCATTAGCACTATATCATCTGCGTAAATTATTTCAGGTAGTACCTGATCAATGAGTTTTCCTTGTTTGACGAAAGAGAGGTTGAAGCGAAGTCCACTTCCCTCTAATTTGGCCTCTAATCCTTGTAGGTACGTCATGAATAACAAGGGTGACAAAGGACACCCCTGCCTAAGCCCCCGTTTTACTTCTGCAGACTTGGATACCTGTTTTTCCCACTTTATAACTGCCTTGTTACCTTTATAGATATCCTTTAAAAGATTAGTGACTACATCTTCCACGCCTAGTGTGTCCAGTATTCCCCAAAATTCCTCTTGAACCACGCTAGCGTACGCTCTCTTGATATCGAAAAATGCTAGCTAGAGGTGCCTTAGTTCCTTTTCTGCTATTTCGATGCACTGCGTCAGTGAGAACAGATTGTCTTCCAACCTCCTGTGTTTCCGAAACCCTTTCTGCAGTTCTCCCAGCACCCCCTCATCCTCTAACTATGCTTGCAGTCTTTCCTTTATAATCTTCATCACCAACCTGTAGACCACTGATGTCACCGTTATAGGATGGTAGTTGCTTATGTTAGCTTTGTCCCCTTTTCCTTTATAGATCATGCCCATCCTGCTAAGCTTCCATCCATCGGGGACTTGACCATTGATTATTGTTCTGCTTACTGCCTCTCTCAAAGTCTGTTTATACTTCGGACCCAATGTCTTTATCAGCATAATTGGAATGCCATCTGGGCCTGTTGACGTACTACTTGGAACCCTCTTCTCAGCCCTTTCCCACTTTCGTTTTGAAAATGAAGCCATTGCGCCACTTGATCCATCCTTGTCTACTGTGGCGCATAAGACACTTATTTGTTGCAATTTTTCGGTCACCGTTGTTCTTATATATTCCATAGCTTCGTCCCCTTTTAGCCCAGCACCTTGAGCTGTAGTTATAAACCTCTGCTCTAGGCTTGTTTCATTTCTTAAGGAGTTTAGATGGTTCCGAAATTTCGCAGCTGCTTTTTTGTCCTTTTTATGTACTTCTGCCAGCCACTGAGCTCCCTTTCTTCTAATTTTTTTATTGATCAGAAGGGATGCATCCCTTCTACAGCTTAGAAAGGTTTCCCATTTTCTTTCAACATCATCTGTCGGCTCCCCCCGCTCCTTAGCATGTCTGTGTTCCCCAGAGGCTTCCTGACGTTTTGCTATGGCTCTTTTAACTTCCTCATACCACCAACTCTTGGGTTTGTGTGTTCTTTTCCGGGGTGACTTGTCACGTGCCTTAGCAAGCTCCAGCTTAAACAGTCTAATGCGATTGATGTATGTCCGCACTGTTTTGTTAACCTTAGTGATTACTTTCTCAATTTGTTTAGTAGCTATTTCTATTTGCCTTTCTGAATAAAAATTTTCCTGTAGTTGCTCATCTTGTCTCCTTCCCACTTTCGCTGCTCTTCCAAAACTTAGCTTGATACGTTTGTGATCACTACCCAGACTTCTGGAGCCACCTTCATATCTGAGCATTCCCCTGAGCTTATCCTACATCCTATGTGACAGCAGTGTGTAATCTATCGTCGAGTGCAGCCTTCCTAACTCCCATGTAATTTGCCCTTCACACTTCTCAGTACTGTTGCAAATATGAAAACCACTATAACGCCATCTACTGGTAATATTTCCAAGGACACGTATTTAAAAGGCCATCTAGAGATCAAGTTTCAAAACTAACTAGAAGTGGCTACATATACTACTACTACTACTACTACTACTACTGCTACTACTACTACTACTACTACTACTACTACTACTACTACTACTACTACTAAAGAGTAGGAAACGACCCACACCCTAGGGAGTTTCGTCCCTGAAATGCTTTTTCATATAACAATCCACATCCTGACTCCGTGGGTTGCTGCTGCAGCGCCTGAATCAAACGTAGAACAGTTTCTCGTCTTCTTGCTCGTTAATAGTATTCCAACACAGTATTAACTATATGCACAGTAGGGACCGGTAGCAAGTGGTGGGAATTATGTGATCTTCGTGATGTATACCCGTTTACGACGGACCGTGACGACAACATTACACGCCGTTAAGCCAAGACGATGAAGTGCTTCGCCCCTAAGGAGAATCAATAAAGCCGCGCACGCTTTCCTTGGCATGTTTGTCTGTTGAATTCACTTGGTTGTGCCTCACAAAGGAGCGTGCCCCTGTCCCCTTATTTCCCACATTTTTATATATTTTACGGCTGTATGAGTAGGAAAGCCTTGCTGTGGTTAGATTAAACTTGCTTTTCTTTATCATCCCCCCCTATGGACCACTTGTGACGTCAAGGCGGCAACGTGGAGGACCTGGGCGACATCGATGGCGTGGACATGTGGCGAAGCCTCGTAACGGGCCTCGGCTCTCCGAGGTCCGAGGTTCTGCACAACATCGACCCCATATGGAACATGTCCGCCCTACGCGTCGGCCGCTACAAGTACCTCAACGGGACTTACGGCGATGGCCGGTACGACGGCTGGTACGAACCACTGCAAGAAAGAGGCTCCGAGTTTGGACTCTACGGGGTGGACAACACGTCGGGAGACAAGTACGGCCTCCGCCACCTCTACCATGACGGGGACGCCACAACTATGACTGCTGCGGACTACTACAAGGCGCGGCAGCAGGAACCTCCCAGTTATCGTGATTCCTCGTCGAGTGCGGCAAGAAGGTACGCGGCGCTTGTCCTTGCGTGAGATAGGCTTACGTTCATTACGTGTTGTTGGAAAATTAACGTGACGAAAAAAATCAGTAAGAACAATGAGGTTGCATAGATATTTTTTAACGTAATGATATGGCCTAACATGACGTCGTTAGCACAGGACACAAGAGGGGGAGGGGCAGGGGAGAGTGCACATCTCCGGATCATATAAGGAGGACGTTAAGTATACTCCATACGTTTGCCCGTTAGGACCATCTGGGTAATTTTTTTTAATATGTAGTTGACCGAGGAACCCCATTTCTACTTTCTTGGTCAACCACAGACAACTATTAATCTTGTTCTTATTTAGGGACGGCATACTGCTCTACCATAGTTGAGTACCAAGTACTTAATATCGTTTAACATTTTTTTCTAAACGCCCCACATGTGAAGCCCACGCGGCTGCTTTGTGATTTCCCATGGTAGAGTACCTAGTACTCGAAATTGTTAACCACTAATTTCTAAACACACATTGTTACCTATATTGCCGGGAAGCTGACGGCCAAAGTCAGGCCGCTGTGAGCAGCACTATCCCACTTCCTTCTCGTTTGTGCATTTATCGTGCAATTTGTTTTTATTCGGACGAAAGAAGGGCAGACGTTCTACCACAAAACTTGACCTCCACATCCGCTTGATTTATCATGGTTGGCATGCAAAACTTGACCTCCCCATCCGCTTGATTGGTCATGGTTGGCATGCGTATGTTCATCAGTGTTCTTCAACGCTTTTATCGAACTTCTCTTGTAAATTCCAAGCTGTAACTTTGCCTGCTGTCCGTAATCTTGCAATAAACATTCATATCTAAATTTTCTCAGTATAACGTGTGCCGGTGTCTTCGGCAGTACTCTTCATCGCTCGGATGTGCAAATGCCGAGTGCTGAAGTGTACAAACTTGAAGTGACGCGAGCTCAGCAGGAAGTTTTATCTTTGGCCTTTCATATGTTGCTCACCTATAGTGAAACATGTGACAATGGTCTGTAAACGTGTCCTCCATTTCAGTGAAAGTACCGTGCCCTTCTACGGCCCAAAGTGTTGATGATGAGTGCCCAGAAAAATTAACAATAAGAGTGAACGCGACGCCCGTAAAATTTCAGTAGTATCGTGGAATAAACACGTGCGAATTTCACGCTTGGTATGTAGCTACACTTAAGCATGTGGCTACACTTCTGCAGCGTCGGCTACTGAAATCCGAGATGAGTGAGCAGCGTAAATTGTTAGCGAAGGATTGCACAAATGCGATCAAATCACATTAGCTTCTATAAAGTACCCACTTTGTTCTACCTAAACATTGTAGTCGGCAAAGTACAATCAATATTGCCAGCATGAAATAGAGGACAGGAGGTATATCACATGGAATGACGTATTCTGTCTGCATTTCTCTCTCTCTCTCTCTCTGTGTTACGATGTTAGAATCAGAAAAAAGTGAACAACAAAACGACGACTCCGTCACAAAGGTCATTATAATTATGTTCTGGCTGTAATGATTTGCAGCGTTTCGTTTGTGCATGATCCTATATTTTAGAGCATTGCTTCGAAGTGCTTTCTTGTCTAGTCATCTTTCTCAGTCTCAAACGGCTCTCTTTTTGTGTTTGAGCTTTCAGTCTACGCAATGGGAAGCGTACAATGCTTGCGAACATTTTTCTCCCATTAGCAACAACCTCCTGGATCGGACGTGTGCAGTGGCCCGGGCCATTCTGTCCATCGGCCGCGCCTTGCCGAAGCACACTCCCTCGGAAGTGGTGACGAAGTGTGGTCAGCCCAGGAAGAGTGAATGCAAGCCGCTCGAAAAGCCTTGCCTCTTTGACATCGAGCGAGACCCCTGCGAGATTGACAACATAGCCGATGATTACCCGCACGTGAGTAATTGGTTTAAACGCGATAGCGTGAAAAAGCTCGTTTCGAAGAATTTCGAAAGTTGTTGGCCTCGGTTTCGGGCTTTGATGGCAAGGACAAATGAACATTTCCCGTGAATGCGAAAGCGAGGTAGATGCAAATAAAATGTGAGCTTGGGGGTTTCCGTACTTTGGCTTTTGTCGCGGTGAGCTCTATAGGTCCCCACCGCAAGGAGGCTTGTGATTAGCAAGGCGATACAAACGTAGCCCGATTGCACTATCGCTACTCTATGTGGTCGCACCTTCCGAGAAATGCGGAAGCGCTGTTTGGTAGCACCATATCTTGAAGGCGTTGCTACGCTGTGGCGCAACTTTTTTTGAACGCAGGAAAAAGAAATTGTCGTAACACGAACAAGGAAGTTCAAAAGGAGGTTTTTCACTGTCGGTTTTTCTATTTCATGAGATTTGGTGGCCATACTTATCGTAGGCCGATCGCTTTCGCTTATAACATGCCGAACATTGCGTATGACGGACACACACAGCTTCTAACAGTTTTAAGGCTAAACATGATTTTATAAGTGGGTGTATTAGGTAGGCTTCGAAATTGACACACTACATATATAACATATATTTGTATAAAAAGGGATGTTTCGATTGTTTAGACACATACCAAAATGTACATTTAGCACATAGGAACACACAACTAAATATCTGTAGATTGAATATACTTGCAGAACTCAACATGAAATCTAGACGCACCTTAGAAGTTCATTGATGACAGCCTATTAGCTTGGTGTGCTGTGTTTGCATATTGTAAAATATATTGGTCTGTACTTCTAAACCGTTCAATTCATTATCGTTGTTAACCGTCAATCGACTCACAAATAATGAGCCTAGCTCGCGTGAAAACTAAAAAAAATTAGATTCTTGTGTTCGCACGAAAAGGTTTGCAGTTCGGCTAAGCGGTAGTAGAAAGTAGTCATCCATTGCTTTAAGAACGTGAATTCATCGTGTCCGTACGCCACAAAGTTTTCACTTGTTTCAAGACAACAAGAACACACCAAGTAAGAAAAACATTTCACAACGTCTTAAGTAACGAGGATGGTTATAGCGCGAGAACAGAACGATGATGCTGAGACAAGAAGCACACGCGTCATTGTTCTGTTCTCGCGCTTTAATTATCGTCATGTCATACCAACTAGCCCAACCTGCCATACTTCTAAGACTTAAGTAACTTTGATTACCCATCATGCACTATGACCTGTTTGTTCTTTTTTTGTCAGGTATTACAAAGCTTGGAAAACCGACTGCAACAGCACAAGAAAACTATGGTCCCACCGCTGAACAAGCCACCTACGAGGAGATCAGATCCGAGATATTTCGATTTCACCTGGGCACCTTATATGGACACTGTGTGATTAACTTTTCTGGTGTCCATGGACTGTTGCTTCGTGTGAATCATTTTGCTCAGTAAATCAAATTAGGCCTCGATGGGTTTGTCTGTCTCATGAAGGTTTGAAGTTCCGTGCGTCGTCATGAAGCACTGCTTCTATATATTTCATCCCTTTTTAGACATATTTTAGTTATCCTCAGATAAAGCAAGAGGGAACAAAGAAAGCGGCACATTGTCCATGGCCGGACGCACCCTATAAGCTTTGGCTGACCTCTGCGCCTTCGGCTATAACAATCTCTAAAATACTGGTAATAATGACATAGTGGTGTTCGTTTTCGAATATCCATCGTCGCTTCATTTAGCGAGACGGCTCAGTGCTATCCCATAGTTGTGTTCGAAGTACTCGATATCGTTAAACAATTTTTTTTTCTAAAAACACACATTTCGAGTGTGAGGCCCACGGGATGGAGCATTGTGGGGTGAAGTTCCACGAAACGATCTAGAGCTGACACTTGGGACCATAAGCGTCTCGAGATACTTCTATGGTATTTCTTTCAAAGGAACTTCTGGAATCTTCGATAGTAATTAGGGGCGAAACTCCTTATAGCGGCACCCGTTCGTCCCCCGTAGTATGAAACAAGTATAACATTTTGAGCTACAAGGTGGTGCCGGTGAGAGACTTCTTCTGTGCGTTGTTGAACAATTAAAAATAGTGCTCAATGTACATGCCAATGGCTGCTAATGGGGAATGAGAGACAGAAGCATTCGGCTTTAGTCAACGCACACGCTGCAATCCCCATTAGCAGCCATTCATTGGCATGTACATTGAGCACTATCTGACAAGAAAGGGTTGAGCCGCACTGCCATGAATACAATGAACTTGTATATACCATGAATGAACTCGAGGTGGTTAAAAATGGGAAGTAGATACGAAGCGCAAGTCGTAAGAAAGTAAAAGCCGAATTCTCCACCTCTCATTTCCCATTAGCAGCCATTGGCATGTACATTGAGCACTATCTGACTGAAAAAGTTTGCTACGTCAAACTCGCTGGGCGTAACCTCCTTGGTTTTCGAAAGGTTTAGCGAGCGTTCGGCCGCAGTGCCATGAATACAGTGAACTAGTATATACCATGAACTCGAGTTGGTTAAAGGTGGGAAGTGGACCCGAAGCGCAAGCCGTAAGAAAGTGTGCGTGTGCCACCTCTCTTTTAGTCCTTTGAATGTCCGCTGGATGCCGGTGCTTCTATATGGGGAATATATGATGAAACGATGCGAGATGGTGGTACTTGGAGTGTTGAATAGATGGACGAACGGACACATAGACAGATGCATGGATGGACGCATGAACGGACGCAGGGGCGGCTGCATGGACGAACGCAGGGACGGACGCACGAACAGATGCACGCACGGACGGGCTGATGGACGCACGGACGGTCACACTGACGGACGCATGGACGGACGGAAAGAAAGAACGAATGGACGGACGAATTCTTCGCCCCACTCTTCATCATTAACTCCGTGGATATGCTGCCATTTTTTTTTACTAACAGTGGTAACAACTTAGTTTTTAACAGCAGCCACTTTTTCACCTATTCAAAAAAGCTCCTCAGTTTGATTTGCCACAAGGCAACCCGGTGAACACACCGCTGAGGGCGGGGCGTTTGAAACGGATTTGGGCTGCCTTGAAGGCTTTGGTTGTAGTTCAGCTCCAAGTGACGGTGACAAAAAAAAAAGCTCGTGCATCAAACAGTAAATAAATTCACACTCTTATAAAACAAAATTTTCGATCTTGCTGTAAGATAAGAACAGGTTTCATTTTTTTCTTTACAACTTTCATGCACCCGGTAGCGTCGCGATTGCGATGACCGTAGGGAGCCTACATGAGCGGCCGTTTTTAGGGTGATGTCAGCCTTTGACCCACTACATGCCGCCAACTCACCACCGCCCGCCAAAACACAATGTTGCCAGACAGGAACGCCGCGCTGTCGCCCCATCTTGGTACCCACACTGCGTCTACGCCCGGTTGCGTTTAGTTTGTATCATTGCTCGCGTTTTTTGGAGAGCCGTACATGCTGGATTTCACTGCCTCAGAGTAAATCGCTTCGTTTCTTCTGGGCGTTGTTCGCGAGGCCGCTTCGCTTGTCTTCTCATTGTTGCCAGCGCTTTCTGCCTCTGGCGCAACCGCTGCGAGGCGGTTGCAGCGGGCCGCCGCCGCCGCGCGCTCTACCCGATCCTAGAACGATTGTACTCGGAGCTGCTGTCTGTTTTGTCGGAGGAGCTCTTCTTCCTCGGTGAAGAGGAATTTCTTCGGCACTGGTCTTGCCCTTTTGTGTCGGTCTATGACGGACGAGTGAAACTTGTCTTTCGGCCGGCCTGGTATTGGTAGGCTGATCTGTCGATGTGCCGGCAGAAATGGCATGCCAACATGTAAATATGCAAAATGTCCATATTTATGTTTTATTTGTCTCTTGTTTACCTTGAAGTATTTTGTGGTTGTGTTTGAGTGAACCATCGAATGTACATGTTTTTTCAACGTCATCTCATATCCATGTTCATGTAAATGACGTCTGTCTTGTCATCATCGTTAGAGTATGTCTAAGACGGAAATGTTCTGTTGAGTGTTATTGACGTTTGTGGCAATAAATTTTTTCTAAACACATCACACGTTTAAGACTGTGAACACAAAGACGAATACACGAAAAGAAGTGCCTCTCAGGGCCTTCGCATAACCATATTTATCACGAAGTAGCGCCACCAACCACAACATGCTCTTACATTGATGATAAAAAAAGAGAAAACGTGTGTTTCTGCAAAGACTAAAACGGTGATAAAAACAGTTATCACAGGTACACGTTTTTACTATAGCAATGAAACGATTGAGGAAAGAAGTTTGATTGTCCATATGTAAGCATGCCCAAGGAGTGAATGTTTACACATAAATTACACAATGGGAGCTCTCAAGAAGACAATACGCTGCTCCACATCGTGTGTTGTGCACTGTATCGCCTGTACTAGTTAACTGTAGTTTCCTTTAATGTTCCTGTTAAAGACATTTCGCGCGAAACTATGCCTTCGTCGTGGCATGGCAGTTTGGAGCCGTGTGCCCCGGTCCTACACTATGAAAACATGAAAAATATATTTGGCCATTTCAGTAAAGAAAGCTTATTTCTCATATTTCTTTTACACGAAAGTGTTTTATGATGGAGTTCACCAAGACTTCCGTTATGTATTTCGGTGACGGAACGGACGTCGAAAAAATTCCCATGATCAGATGTCAAAAAAAAAAAAAAAAACGTTCCCTCAACGGGTATCGAAACAACATCCCCTCGGTCTGCTGCACAGTACTATCGATGGTGCAGACATCTATTTCAGCACGCACTCCCATGGTTTGTATGTATTTTCTAATTTTGTACATGTGTCACGTGAAAACAAAGCCATTCACTGTTATGTTTCGAACGTAGTACCATCAATCCAGTATATGACGCCGATCGAAGCTAATATGTTCGCTTGTCTAGGAGACGCGGAAAGACAGTTTTGTTTTGCAACTGTGGAACAACGTTAACGAACATCGATTGGCAAGATTACAATACACCACTCATTTGTGGCGTGAACTTTCCTAAGCAGACGCGTGACTTTGTGGTAAAACACGCACTTGCCACCAAAAGCACCTTTGTTTGATGCCCACTGAAAACCAAAATTTTGTGTTTCATTTTTCTCAATTTATCAACAAAGTTTTTCATAAAATAATAAAGTTTTTCATTCATCTCGATTTAACGATCACGCACGAGATGATAGTTTTTCGCTCACAACCAACAATGCCACCGCCGACGTAGTTGTTTCTGCGAAACGAGCTCTTCAACGCTATATCGCGGTAACGATGAGTAGTGATGAGTAGCGATGAATAACATCAACGCGTGATGTTATTCCGAGGAACGCTCTTTTGCGGCACATGGGATATTTTCACCACTTTGGGCATGTGAACAGCGCCAAAATTGAATTTTGGCATAATTTTTCAGTTCGCTCTTATCTCAAAGCGATCGCCCTGGCCAGAAACCCAATATGCGTCCAATGCATTGCCAGGCAAGGCCATGCACAACCAAGCGACGGTGGTGAGCAGTTTTGTGTTTCCTATGTTGACGAAAGCAGGGGAATCTGTACACTTTTTGTGTCTACTCGTTGCAAATATAAATTCCTCCCCCCTCCCCTGGTATGCTGTTACTTTTCTTTCTTTCGATTTTGGGTGATCGGATCGAGACGTTATACGTGCAAAGAGCAATAATTGTTAGGTGATACGAACATGCACACGCCTCAGACGTGCACGATATATCCAAGAGTCGATAATAAAATTTCTTGGCGCGCATGCTTACAAAAATTACCACGCCTTGCATCGGTCAGCGTTTGGTCTGTGTATATTTAAAGGATGTAAAGCACACAAGAACATCGAAAGGACGAAGAAAAGGCCTGCCTTGAAACCTCGCACATGCTTCAGAAACGAGGTCTATTACGCAAACTAATAAGTGTGTGATATAATTAACCCGAAAAGCATAAGCACACCGCGGGTGTATTCCAAACTGCAGGTCCGTGTCAGATGCAAGGAGGATTTAAAAAAATTGCTGGAGTGGAAGCTCCAGCAATGCCTTGCCAGAAGAATTGAAGCCATTTTTGCCACTGCCAAGACGGCGGAAACATGCTGTTTTCTGATAGTGCCCACTTAAACATCAAGTGACTTTGATATGTTGCGTAAATGTTATGTTAGTTCTGTATTAAAGGGTGGTTGTTCCCGACGAAATAACACACAGAAGCTTGTATAGATGACTGACTATTCAAAGAACTTTGCCTTCAACTAGAGGCTCACGAAGGAAAACTAGTAACACTAAGACGCACTTGGAGCACTATGTGGTCCGAAAAAGTTCTCACATGAAGCTCGTTGGGCCTGCGAAAGAAATGCTTCGTGTTATGTGCCTGTTATACAGACGCTTGTCCCTTAGCTTTGTTGCGTCCCATGAGAGAATAAACTTTTTCTAAACACAAATCGCTGAACTGATTGTTCCGCCATCCACGGGACGGCTCTCAGCTCTCCCATAGTAGAGTACTAAGTACTCTAAATCGTTAACCACTTTTTCTAAAAACCAAATCGCTGAACGGTGATAACTTATCATGCCCCTAGTAATATGGCCGCCACAGCCACCATCTGGCCCCTTGCCAGAGGAACGGCTTCACTTCTGCGCAGTGATTTCCACTCCAGCCATTTCTTCAATCCTCCTTGGTCAGATGTCGGTGCGCCATTTACCGTCGACCTGACGCTTGGCTGAAAACGAGTAATTTTTATTCACTGGCATTTAAATTTTTTTTATTGTCGTACTGCCCATGGTCAGGTCACAGATTTCATGCAGGGAGCTTTTCTGTGCTATGACCATCAAATTTATACTTTGATAGAAAAATCGAATATATCGCGGCGTGCCTGGAATGGCGTGACGTCGAATGGATGTCATTTGTGAAAACCATTGCGGCTGATAAAATTCACGCTGATAGACTGCTCCCAAGACAGAAAAAAGCAGCTGTGTATGCAATGAAGCGCTTCGCGTCGGAAGTGAAAAGTGAGAAATGCAATCGTACCGTCGGCAAACAACGCGGAAAACAATCAGGCCATCGATTGACGTCTGGTTACGTCTCGAGGGATTCGCTCCTTCCGATCACCGTGGACGTAGCGGAAATGTCACGAGAAGGTTCTCGGCCACGCGATCACGTGGTCCGTAAACATTAGTGGGTGACTGTCCGTTGCGTCGTCAATAATGACAGTTGCGCCCCTTCACACACGAATGAAGGTGAAAATTGGCAAATAAAATAACTAACACGGAATGAGAAGGCTACCGCACGAAGATGAATATTGCAGTGCAATCTTACGCGTTTCTGGAGCAAAAATCTCAACACGTTACCAGCCTGGCGTTTTCAGACTTGGCGTATGATCATTGACCTTTCTTTTATAATTGTTGGTCGCCATATCTTACGCGAATGTCCCAACAAGCTTACTTGAGCACTTCCCTTTGAAAGGCGATGAAGTAGAGCAGGCTTGAGAACGACCACCGAAACATTCTGTTAGCAGTTCGTGTCATACTTTTTCACAAAGTAACCCAACGATCCACATTATCGGCAAAAATAGAGCAATCACAGCTGCAGCTTTCACTCTAGGGAACGTTGGCACCGTACTGACATGGGTGAACAGGTGAAGCAGCATGATTTGGTCCACCGACGGCGCGAAGTAACTGGTAACAGGAAAAAAAATATTTCAAGTCACCAGTTTCGCAGCCATGCCCACGTTTGCGACAGCGATTAAACAACACCCAGCAATCAGATCAAATCGTCACGCATGATGGCACATGAAAGAAAGAAGCGTCCTGATGCCCCAGTAAGAAACAGTCCTCTCGGTCGGATGTCAGAACACAGACTGCTCGGGCCGCTAATATACAAATGCGAGTTTCCAGTTAAGGCCGCTGGCGTCGCCTCTGTCAAGCAACAGTGTCGCAGCTCTTGTGTTGACTGCAGATGACTGACGACTTATTGGCACGTCAAATGTAGAGTGGACAGAGCGTTTGTAGCCCAGGAAATTCAAGCCGCAGAGTGGCGTCCACCCGCACGCTTCTTTTGCCCAGAAAGACAGGCTGCTTCGTTGTTTGACGCTGCCGTTAATTGCCACGAGCATGATGCTCAATAATCACCGCACGAAGAATTTTCATTGAATGTATGTTTTGATTTGTATGCCACTCGATGTTTCAATTCTCAGATCTGTGTCTAATATGCACTCTTCCCTGTTAGCCTGTGGTGTTTTTATTCTGTTTTATTTCTTGGTTCTTCGACTAGATGTACAGTTGTAATTTGTAATTGTTTAGAGTAGTCTGTACTGGTCATTCTTATTTTTCCCGTGTTTATTTTTTTTGTTTACTAATTTTTTCTGTGGTCTAATGTGAAGATGACAATCTGTATAATTTCTTCCCACTCCTGTATGAGCCTGTTAAGGCTTACAGTATCAATTCAAAAAAAAAAGACCTATAGCTGCAGAAAGTCGGCCTGTGACTGCGACGAAGAACGAGAACTCGAAGAATGTAATTATTACGTCGACATAGCAGAACAAGAGAAGAAAACGAAGGGCAGAAGCAGAGACAGTGATCGCAAAGGTGGCTCTGCTGCTGTTTCAGTTTTTTTTTTCAGGATTTCGTTACATTGACTGATAGATTGAACGATTGAATAAATCGATAATTGATCGATCGGTCGATTGATTGATTGATGATGATGATGATATATGGTGTTTTTTGGCGCAAGGGCCATTCGATGGCCAAAGAGCGCCAGTTCATGTGACGAGGAATGTGGACAATGATTGTGATTAGCGGCTGTATAAGAGCCATAAAATTCCTCGCGGTAAGGCGGGTAAGAACATACAAGTAATAAAATCATGACCATGCCGTGAAAGGTGTGTGTGGTGTGAATAGATGACAAAAATTGGTGATAATTAAAAACGATGGTTGACATGTATGGCATTAGCACAAGTACATCACTCGTTCATAACCTTGCGTGCAAGGGCCGTGAGGCAAGTGCTTTCCTGTGTAGCCACCGCAGCAAAAACCTCCCTGGAGAGGTCGTGCTACGGGATGCCCAGATATATGATATGAAAATTACGAATTTCTTTTAAAAACGCTAACAATGATTTATGACTAAAAAGCGGTTCCCTACCAACGAACATTGCAGGGTGTAAAGGTATATGTTGTCGGTAGGGTAATGGAAAATGCTGTTTTCTTATAAATTCTAATTGTTTACATTGGATTAAAACGTGAAGGACTGTTGATGCTTCCCCACATTTTTCACACAATGGTGGATCACCACCGGACAAAAGATGTGTGTGTGTCGTGTATGTGTGTCCTATCCTGAGTCTCGTTAGTATTACCTCTGTATGACGCGATTTTGATACTGGCAGCCAATGACCAAGGTGTAGCTTAATAATGTGTAGTTTGTTTTGTGTGTGTGTATCCCACTTGCTCTGCCAGTAGTCCCTGAGGTTTCGTTTGAGAGACGGCTTAAGATCAAGGGCCGGGATCAATATGGGTGTAGGGCCAGTGCTTTTGTGGGTGGATGCAGCTAGCTGATCCGCCCTCACATTGCCTTGGATCTCACGGTGCCCTGGCACCCAGCACACTAAACATGTTGTTTTAGTGTGTAGAGTGTGCACAAAATGGAGTAAAATGAGACCGGGACCGGGTTTTTTGTTTTTTAAGACTGTGCAGAGCCGTTACCACACTGAGGGAGTCTGTATAAATTACTGCTTTTTGTATTTGTAGTTGTTTGATGTGTTTAGCTGCCACAAGTATCGCGTAAGCTTCTGCTATGAAGATACTTGTGCCTGGATGTAGAGGGCCAGCATCCGAAAATGATGGGCCGACAGCAGCATAGGACACAGAGGAGTTGGGCTTGGAAGCATCTGTGAAGAACTCAGGACGTGTGTATTTGTGTTGAAGTTCCAGGAAGTATGTTCGGATATGGGCAATAGGCGCATGTTTTGTAACTTCTAGAAAGGACACATCGCAGTCTATAGTCTGCCATTGCCACGGTGGCGGATATGCTACAGGAGCCATTAAACTGTGTTCTAGTGAGACTCCAGTTTCCTCGGCTAGACTTTTCAGGCGAACTGAGAAGGGCTGCCTCATCGAAGGCCTGTTTTGAAACAGAATGGAGCTCGACAAATCATTAATAGTAGAGTATGAGGGGTGCTTCTTATCTGCTTTCTACCTTAAGAAAATGAACAAAAGACGTATAAGTTCTCTGCAGATGAAGCGACCACTCATTTGACTCAACATAAAAGCTTTCTACGGGGCTGGTGCGAAAAGCACCCGTAGAAAGGCGGATGCCCAAATGGTGCACGGGGTCCAGCATCTTCAAAGCACTTCGAGTTGCAGACTGATAAACAACGGCCCCATAATCTAAGCGGGTGCGAATGAGGCTTCGATACAGATTTATGAGGCATTGCCTATCACTACCCCAAGTAGTACGTGACAGCACTTTTATAACATTCATGACTTTTAAACATTTTATTTTTAAATTCTTGATGTGCGGTACGAAGGTCAGCTTGTTGTCCAAGATTAAGCCTCAGAATTTATGTTCGGCTTTGACGGACAGACGTTGCCCGTTCAGTCGAATGTCAGGTTCAGAGTGCATGCCTCTCTTTCGGGAGAACAAAACACACGTGCTTTTTTGTGGGTTCAGTCGGAATCCGTTTTCCTCTGCCCATTTGGAGACCTTGTTCAAACCTAACCGAACCTGCCGCTCACACATTGCCATATTGCAAGATCTAAAGCCCAGCTGGACGTCATCGACGTATGTACAGTAAAACATATTGCGAGGAATGGATAAGCGCAAGGAATTCGTTTTGATGAGAAAAAGTGTGCAGCTAAGTACACCACCTTGCGGCACACCTGTTTCCTGGACAAATAATTGGGAAAGAACCGTGCCCACTCGGACACGGAATGTCCGGTTTGACAGGTAACTTTCGATTATGTGAAACAGTCTTCCGCGCACGCCAAGGTGGGACAGGTCTTTTAGAATTCCAAAACGCCATGTTGTATCAGAAGCTTTTTCGATATCGAGGAACACAGAGAGAAAATATTGTTTATGGACGAAGGCGTCTCTGATCTGTGCATCGATACGAACAAGGTGGTCTGTCGTGGATCTACTCTCTCGAAACCCGCACTGAAATGGGTCGAGCAAATTGTTTGTTTCAAGAAAGTGTACAAGTCGGCAGTTTATCATTTTTTCGAAGACTTTGCACAAGCAGCTTGTAAGTGCAATAGGCCTATAACTCGAAGCTAAAGAAGGGTCCTTGCCTTCTTTCAAAATGGGAATAACAATAGCCTCTTTCCAGGAGGTAGGGATAGTGCCAGAAGATCAAATAGCATTGTGCAAACAAAGTAAGGTTTTTCGGGTTTTGTTTAGTAGGTTTTTTAACATTTCATACATCACACGGTCAGAACCTGGGGCAGAAGTACTGCAGGAGTTTAGAGATGTTCGGAGCTCAGCTAGACTGAAAGCTTGGTTATATGCCTCGTATCTAGTGGATTTGTGTTCGAGTTTCTGCTTTTCTATTCTTGTTCTGTATTTTTGGAAAGTGTCGGTATAGTGGGACGAGCTGGATACCTGTTCGAAGTGTGCACCGAGGAAGTTTGCCTTATCTTCCAAGGTATCACCCTGAGGGTTTACGAGTGGAAGTGTGTGTACTTGTTTTTCTGCTATCCTACCGACCATGTTCCAGACTTTAGCCTCCTGTGTGTATGAATTAACCCCTGATAAAAACTTCGGCCAGCTTTCTCTTCTGGCCTGCCGACGCGTTCTCCTGCCTTGAGACTTTCTTTTCTTGAAGGTTTCAAGATTTTCGGCTGTCGGTGAGTTCCGAAGCAGCCTCCAAGCTCTGTTTTGCTGTTTGCGCGTGTTTCGGCATTCAGAGTTCCACCATGGCACACGTCGTTTTCCAGGGTGTCTATTTGTTTGTGGGATGCATTTTGTTGCAGCATCAATCAAAAACGCTGTGAAGTAGTTCACAGCAACATCAATGTTCAAAGTACAGATGTCATTCAAACCTAGACAAGCGATAGTATAAAACTGTTCCCAGTCGGCTCTGTTTATGAGCCACTTTGGAACACGTGGTGGACACTCAGTTACTGTCGTTGTGCTCAAAACTACGGGGAAGTGGTCACTTCTGTACAGATTACTGACGACTTTCCACTGGAGTAGAGGCACAAGAGATGGAGGTACAATGCTCAGGTGCATGGAGGAGTAGGTGTTATTAGCGAGGTTATAATAGGTTGGTTCTTTTCGATTTAGGAGACACGCGCTCGACGAGATAAGGAACTGTTCGATCAGTGGACCTCGCGCGTCATACCGAGAGTCACCCCATAGCCTGCTATGCGCATTAAGGTCTCCAAGGAGAACATAAGGCTCCTGAAGTTCATCAATTAGAGAGTGTAAATCGCATTTTTGCAGCTGATAGCTAGGAAGAATGTAAATAGTGCAGATTGTGATCAGTTTATCAAAAAGAACCGCTCGAACAGCCACTGCCTCAAGGGATGTTTGGAGTTGTAAGTGTGTGCATGCTATTCCTTGATTCACTATGATGGCAACACCTCCGGATGATGTCATGGCATCAACACGGTCTTTTCGGAAAATAACGTATTTACGAAGAAAATTTGTGTGTTTTAAATTAAGGTGTGTTTCTTGTACACACAGCACTTTTGGTGAGTGTTCGTGTAAGAGTTCTTGGATGTCGTCAAGGTTTCTGAGAAGGCCCCTGACGTTCCATTGTAAAATTTGAGTGTTCATGGTGAATGTGAAATAGTGCTGTGTGTACGAAAAGCGAGTGGCTGTTTAGACAGGCAGTTTGAGTTCACTTAACAGGACCAGCACCAGGCCCTGTTATTTGCTTTTTTGTTTTCTTGACGCGCTACAGGGAGCCACGCCGCTCTTTCGGCACCAAGGTTGCCGACGTATCCATTGCCTCCTCGGAGGCACTGGATGCCCGAACGTGCGGGCTGTTAATTCGAATTTCGGGCCTCACCTGGTGAGGTGAGGCCTTGAGACTGGAGGACTCTGGAGTGTCCGGTCTCTGTTTGGGAGTAGGCGGTGTTGCCTGAGCTACAGCCGCCTTAGGGGCAGGTGCCACAACCACCGGCTCGGTATGCGCGGGCCGAAGGAGTGGCGAGGGCTGGTGCGGCGGTGCCCCCTGACGCGCCGCATCAGCGTATGTAGGTCCATAGAATGGAGCGACTCTCCGCCGTGCTTCCTTAAATGTAATGTTCTCCTTCACCTTCAACGTAATTATTTCTTTTTCTTTTTTTCCAGCATGTGCAGGAGCGTGAATATGCGGCATGGTTTCCTTCGCAGTTTACACAGTGTGGCGGTTGTTTGCAGTACTCAGACACGTGGCCTAGGACTCCACATTGTGCACAAGTCTGGCGACCACGACAGGTTTTAGAGCCATGGCCATACCTCTGGCATTGGAAGCAACGACGAGGGTTCGGTATGTATGGCCTGATAGATGTCTTTGTGTACCCTGTTTGAATGGATTCCGGTAGTTTACTGGATGCAAATGTGAGTATTAAGTGTTTCGTCGGTGTTTCCTTATTATCTCTTTTAATGATGATTCTCTGTACATTAGTGACATTTTGCTCTTCCACCCCTCCAAAAGTTCAGTCTCAGTCAAGTCAAGTAAGTCCATGTCAGATACCACTCCGCGAGTTGTGTTCATTGATCTATGTGGTGTTATGGTTATTGGTATGCCACCGAAATCTGAAAAACGGTCTAGCTTTTCAAATTGTTCTTTGTCACGGATTTCGAGGAGAAGGTCTCCACTAGCCATTTTGGTTACCTTGTATCCTGTGCTAAGAGTTTCGGTAAGACATCTAGAAACTAGGAAAGGACAGACGGTTCGGGCTTGCTTTTCAGTTTTTTCACAGTGGATAACAAGATAGTGAGGATATGTTTCTTTGGGCTGGTTAAAAAAGTTCATATGATCGGTGTGTACCCGCTTTAAGCCGGTACGATCAGACAGTAAGGGGAATGCTCTGTGCATGCCTGTCTTATTTTTGTTCAGCAGCGTTGGCGGCCACCCACCACGGAGCCCAACGAGGGGACGCTACAAGTTTGCGGATGCTGAAACCTGCACACGCCAGCCGTACAACGCCACTATAACCCGATGCGCCTAGACCAAGGTAGGCTATTTGCACAGGGTTAACCCTAGCCGCCAGGAAGTTTGGAAGTAAACGGAAGAGAGTAGAAGACAGGACAGATAAACAGTAAGAGATAAAGACGAAGATGTAGGGAGAGAGAGATAGGAAAAGGTGACTGCCGATTTCCCCTGGGTGGGTCAGCCCAGGGGTGCCGTCTACGTGAAGCCGGGGCCAAAGGGGTGTGTTGCCTCTGCCGGGGGCCTTAAAGGTCCAATAACCCAGCGTCGGCTCAACCCCCAGGATCCCCTTTTCCCCGGACACGGCAAAGCCACGCACGGCTAGGCGTGGGAGGGAGTCAAAACTCCCCCGTTAGCTCGGGTCCGTGGTGTCGCTACACACCAAACGCCTACTTGCGCAGGCGCCCCTGCGGGGAATTGATTGGTTGGTCGATTGATTGATTGATTGATTGACTGACTGATTGATTGATTGATTGGTATGTGGGGTTTAACACCCCGAAATCACCATGTGATTATGAGAGATGCTATAGTGAAGGGCTCCAGAAATTTCGACCACCTGGGGTTTTTAGCGTGCACCCAAATCTGAGCACACGGACCTACACCGTTTCCGCCTCCATCAATAATGCAATCGCCGCAGCCGCGGTTTGGTCCCGCGACCTGCGCGTCAGCAGCCGAGTACCTTAGCCACAATATAGACCACCACGATGGAGCTCGGAATTTTATTGGCTTTCTACGAGTTTAAGTATGTACCAACTACCAACAACCAACACTCTCGAATAACGAGAAGGAAGCATTCTTGTAGACATAGCGCATGGGCAGTTTGCTGCTGACTTTGATGAAAGTTTGGTACTCCGGCTGGGGACGGTGCACACGTGGGGACCAGCTGGCATGCTGGCTGTTGGACGAAGCGCTCCGATCTCTTTTCATAGACAGAATGGGTGGAAATGTCACGATGAAGCATTTCTCTTCTTGTTTTGATCACTTCAGCGTACAGCCGTCGAGTGAGATACCACGCAAATGGGACATACTTTTCACGAGCTTCAAATAAAGGAACGTGATGTCTTCTGGGAAGCAGGCACTCGCTGAGCAAAACAAAAAAATGTAGTTTCAGAATCATTAGAGCCTAATTACTCACAGTGAAAGTCCGGCATGTACTAAACGTTCTCAATTGAGAATGTTTCAGAATATTACGTAGTACCATCCAAACTTCTTGGAACGTTATGCGTTAGCGACATCTCTATATGCTTTCCATGAATGCGCATTTTTGGGACGGCTTCGAGCTCTCCCTTAGTAGAGTACCGAGTATTCTAAATCGTTAACCACTTTTTCTAACCAACATATCTTGTTTACCTTGAAATATTTTTGTGGTTGTGTTTGCGTGAACCATCAAATGTACATGTTCTTTCAACGTCATCTCATATACATGTTTATGCAAACGACGTCTGTTTTGTCATCATCGTTGTTGTATGTCTAAGAATAAAATGTTCTGTTGAGTGTTGCTGACGTTTGTGACAATAAACTTCTCTAAACATATCGAAAGGGCATCTGTACTGGTAATGAAATGGCATGTTTTGTTCTGACCTACATTCGCGACCGACTGCTTCTCCTTGACTATAAACTCTCAGACGACATCTTTCGTAACCCTTCAATACAAAAAAGATGCGGTGTATAGGCCTCAGAGGCCTTAAGGGCCTCTCAAACCTTGTCCTTTTCAATTACCGAGACAGCACATGTGATCCCAAACTTGTGTTCCCAAATTCATCGAAATCGCCAGCCAGCGCATTGTTAAATAAAAAAGAGAGAATAGTTACAATAGTAGTGAAAGCTGGGCTAGTTGGTAACGCAGCATTTGTGGGTACAGAGCGAGGTCAGCAAAGACGGAAAACGCAAGCACTCACCGGTGTCCCTTCCGTCTTCGTCGATCTCGCGCCGTACCCAGACTAGAGCAATTACTCAGAAGAAAAAATAAAGAAAATGATTGGGTGACGTTTAACTCTTTATAAACCTGGTTATCACGAGTCATAAGTATGTGCTTTTCGCTCCATAATCACGCACAACCAATATGGCCTCCGTTTGGGTTGGTCCTTCAGCAGACAACATGTACATTGCTTGAGATTTCGCAGCCCGATGCTTAGCCACTCGAGTTCCGTGCTTTCTGTCCTTGCTGTGCTAGGAGGGGGAGCAGAGAGGGCACACAGCTGCTGGCATAAAAACTGCGCCAGAAGGTGAACCACAGAAGTGAGAATACATTCAGAACACCACGAGGGCAGCGGTGTTCAGAATGCTATCTTACTTTTGTCTGCGTCTTTTCGCGCAGTGTAGGAATGTTTTTCAGCTATGAATCAACTAGCCTGCCAGAACGCATCACCTGCTATGAACAGGTTGTTGTGGGCCCACCTCACAACGTCTATTGTTTCTATGGCGGCCGTTGGAGATGGCGCATAGGCACGAAGAGTGGCAGGCGAGCGTCTATTTGTGGTTTATATTCGCCTATGCACTTGATACCCCAAGTGCGAGGCTCCGATGGAACGTGACGCCACGCTTTCCACCACCCTTGTGCTCCGAAAGCTCAAACTATTGATACTCGATCACTGACCTTGACCGACATTGAGATGGCACTCGCTCCCTGGATTTCGTGCCGACTGGTTGTGCCCCCACAATCTCCAACGACAGCGCAGCCCTGGCCGACTAGCTCGCCTACGCCATCTCCTGCCGCCAACAAGAGCTCTCGCTGAGTGGTGCCCCGTCCTGGGACTTCTGCGACCATGTCCATCTTTGCTATCTCCTCTCTACTTCCGTCGTTTCCTGCCGTTCGCTGTCCCTGCGCCCTGCTTTTTCCTTCCTCTCTCAATCTATTTACCTTTTAATCTTATTCTTTTTATCCTTCCTTAACGCCCATCCATCGGGAGCTACTGTTGAGCGGTCCTCCTCCTCACAGACAGTAACGGGGCTCACTTTTTTTATTTACAATTAAAATCACTCACAGACATTGAGATGTAGATATAACCCCCTCATAAAGGGTCATTTAGTTCTGCATGCATGTGGACGTATTTGGTAGTGCTTTTTTTCTATCTTCTCATAACCTTTAGCTGACCGACCTTGCGCCCCGTTCCCCGTTCCGCTCAAACGCTCAACGTTACCTGGGCGCTACGCGCGTTTTCCGTTTTTGCAAAGTGTCGTTCGGTCATCTAGGAAGCCTACATGAACGGCCGTTTTTAGGGTGGAGACATCTTAATAAGTGCTTTCAAGAAACTCAGCCAAAACCAGCGGGCAACGGGGCACGCTGTTGCCAGCTTCTACCAAATTCAGCATAGTTTTCTGTGCGCCGCCTTTTTGGAACCAGCCGCTGCTCCCTCCAGCTACGCGAAGTACGGCGCAACAAAAAGGAGCCGACCGTGTAAGCGACCCAGTTCTCAAAGTGAGCGCACGAAGAAATTCGCAGCCCGCACACAAACACTTGCGACATAATACTGAGGTTACGCTGACACGAACGCAAGCGTGGCAACAGCTCAGACTAGCGAGAGCGTCTCCGTACGAACGCGCGGACGCGTCCCGTTTGTGGGCTTCCTACTCGCAATGCGTGGACGCAGCAACGACAACTTCGGTTATCTACTCATTCGCGAACACCGCGAAACACATATACGTGAGCCGCAGGAAAAAACAGTGAACGAAATACGCAGTACTCACAGAGCAAATACGAGACGCACTGGTGGGCTCCCAGCCGTCTCGCTTCACTTGAGCCAGCCATAGTTGTCGTCGGCCAGGGCTCGCTGGGAAGCGGAACATTCGCACCCCCTTTCTGTTGTGGTTAGTGCAGAGCGGTACGCAGCATCCAGGCATTCTAAGGCTTCGCCGGCAGCGTTTAACACGCTACCGCAACGTTCGACGCCGTATTATTAGTGATACCGCATGCTTCAATTGTGCACAAAAGCTCCCCACGTGCCACCAGGTGCATTTCCGAGCTCTAACGTCGGTGCATCCTGGTAGACTGCACTGGTTGTGGCACTTGCTTCTGGTAGAGCCTCTCCGTGCACGACGCGAACTGCCGGTCGGTAGAAATTGCCTCCGATGTTTGCACCAAGACACCAGGAGTATTTAGCCAGGGTAAGATTCCGCGGCGATTCTTACGGGAGGAGCATTAGTTTGTCCGTGTAAAAATGTTTCTTCCAAGGAAGGACGCAATGACACTTCATCGTGTTGTCGAATGCGTGACGTCTTTCTTAAACCGTATCTATTCGCAACAGCAGACTCAAACGAATGAAAGTGATGAATGCTGTGGTGGCAGCTCCACTTGGAATGTGAGTTTGAGATAACCTTCCTTGGCAAGGAAATAAGGTATACGGCAAGATCCTTACAACATCGCGGAGACGGGCTGGATCTGAGAAATTGGGAGGCGGTAGCAACCTTCTTCTATCTATTCAGCCCCTCTGCTGTGAGAGACGTAACCACCTGTTAAGAAAAGAACGCCCATGAGTTTCCGGCAATTTCACTTTACCATGGTTGGTCCGTATTCCGCAATGCTTTTAATCAGCACTCGTCTTACGGAAAATATACGACTGAACGCGGTCGCACAAGAGGGTAACCTGAAAGCATTGCGAGAAGTATGAACTTTTGAACTAATGTATTTCTTCACCCCCAAAGAGGCCTTGCAGCGCTTTTGCGGGCAATTCTTTAATGTCTTCTCAGTCAGAGTTTGCTGCCACACAAATCAGTCGCTGCAGTTTAAGGTAGATTGCCGGCTGCTTGTTCCGCTTATTGGTCCAGTCGAGCGAGCGGCGAGCTGGACAGGTGGATGACAAAGGACCAAAAAGCGAGTTACTGTCGTACTCCTGTCATATGAACCTTCTAAAACTCTTTTACGTAAGCAGTGTTTTATACTGTTGAAGTACATTTTTCTGAAGTAGCGTTGCCTCGCAGACTCACGGAATGGATGATCGCTTTTGAAAAATATCCTGATGTTTAAAAAACATCAATTGTAGTGGTTGTGCTGGCTATTCATTTTATAAACATGACATATTGTCAAGTCGCTCCAGTGATCTCGAGAAGGTTTATTGAGGTCTGAGCAACACAGCTTTTGCCAAGCGCGTCGGTCGGGCCTGTTCACCAGAGCGGGGACACGCGCGCACTTTCTTTTCTTGTACAGGACATTATCTCGGAGGGGGAAAGAGGTCACGACGCTAGATAGATGGCGAGGTATGACGGCGCTACGACCCTCTAAATACACAATGAGCGGTCAAATTTCTTCATCCTATTGCTGTCATCTGCTCAAATCCAATGAGCTAAGAGCGCCCAGGAAACCATCATCTTTCTGACTGAATGTATGAGTGCACGAGACGGTCTATCAGCGTCTTCGTGCTTCCGTCCAGACGTATAGACGATGATCACATCAAATTCCTATAGACGCAAGCTCCACCGGGCTCAGTCGTCCAGAGGGATCACGTATGTTCACCAACCAGCAGAGGGCATGGTGGTCCGTCACCACTTTGAATGGACGACCATAGTGGTACGGGCAAAACTTGGTGATCACCCATACTACTGCGAGACACTCTTTCTCTGTGGTCGTGTAATTCACCTCGGCACGGGACAGTGAACGGCTGGCATAGGCTATGACTCGTTCTTTGCCGAGTTGATGCTGGATGAGCACTGCGACGAGGCCAATGTTATAGGCGTCAGTACACATGTGCACATCTGTGCAGCATCATCGTCAAAACGCTCAAGAACGAGGGCTGACTGCATCCGCTGTCGTAGTTCGGCAAACGCAGCCTGTTGCTTTGTAGACCATACAAAATGTGTGTCATCTCGTGTAAGGCGGGTCAAGGGTCCCGCTTTCTTCGAAAACCCTCTAATAAATTGTGAATAGTAGGTGCATAAGCCCAGAAGGCGCCGAACAGCCTTTTTGTTTGTAGGAGGTGGAAACGCGGCTACAGCGGCAAGTGTGTCGGGGTCGGGTCGCACTTCTTTAGCGTTCACTACATGCCAAGGAACATGAGCTCTTCATAAACGAAGCGATACTTCTCCGGTTTGAGTGTAAGATCTGCTGATCGAATAGCCTCTAGCACACTCCTGATGTAGTGAAGATGTTGCTGTAATGTTTCAGGAAAAGCAACTACAATAATCAAGGTATACGAGACAAGTATGCCACTTCAGACCAGTCGGCACGATGTCCATCATTCGCCAGAAAGTTGCGGGTGCTGAAGACAAACCAAAAAGAAGGACTTGAAATTCATACATGCCGTCGGGGGCCACAAATATCGTTTTCTCACGATATCGCTCGTCAACCCCAATCTGCCACTACCCGCCTTTTAAATCCAAAGAGGAAAAATAGCGGGCGTGGCAAAAACTGTCTAACGAGTGGGCGATGCGTGGCAGTGGCTACAATATGTAGTCCAACGGTGCAGCTGTCGCGTCCGGTTAACTATTAATTAGTTAAGCGCAATTCACTGAAATTGATTTATGTATCAGCGTCCAGTGCTAACATCTTCGCTAGAACAAGCGTTGCATATCAGCTTAGCGCTCCTGTTTTGCTATTGTTTATGTCGCTGTTAGCATCATTACCTAATCGTAAGCAACTGCTGACCTAAAACATACGCGGCGGTTCAACATTTCTTCAGGCGCATAACATTTCCACATATCTTTAGCGTCATTTTATAACGCCTCGCTTAATAAAACATTAGAACGCAGTCACCTACCCTCCACATGCTTAAGAAAATAATTCGCAAGGTACGGGAAACCCCTTACAGGGGCGTCTGCGCATTGCTGGAATTTGGTGAGTGATGTCACCATGGACCAGAGCTAACGGAGAATTTCGACACCCTCCCATGCTTAGTTGCGCATGGCTTAGCGGTGTTTGAAGAAATCGGAATCCTGGGGGTTGAGCCACTGGGTTGGTGTACATTGACAGTCCCTCAGTGTAGACATTACACTCCTTGGCACAAGCTCGACGTTAGCGGAACCCGTGGGCTGACACACTCAAGGAAAATCAGCCGTCTTCTTTTCCTAGCCACCTTATCTTTCTCCTTCCTGCCTCCCTCGCTTTCCAGTCTGAGACTCCTTCCAAATAATTCCTCATTTTCGTAGGCGGCTTGAGTTAACAGTGTATATGCTCCATTTTTTCTACGAGAGATATTAGGTTGTAACGGATTTGCATGACTGACATCTGCAGCCTTAGATATTCAGAGATGGTCGTGGGATCGAATCCCGGCTTCGGCGGCTACATTTTCGATGGAGGCGGAAATGTTGTAGGCCCGTGTGCTCAGGTTTGGGTGCACGTTAAAGAACTCCAGGTGGTCTAAATTTCCGGAGCCCTCCACTACGGTGTCTCTCATAATCATATGGTGGTTTTAGGACGTCATACCCCACGTATCAATCATTTAGATATTCAGAGCTGGAGCGTTACTGCTGCCGAAACACACACTATTACAAGGCTAACTTCTTCATTATCTCATCTTCTTTTTTACTACACTAACTAGAAGGTGCGCACCGATGATATTTCTCATTCATTGACCCGAACAACAATAACGTCCTCAAAATTCTGTCCTCTACAGCAAAAACTCGAACACCTAAAACTCGCAAGAGCCATTTGTCCGTTAAGTCTCAAAACCTCTGACTGATTCAAGGTAATAAAAATGACAAGTGATGGCCGGCTCCTCGTAGTGCTAACAGAACAGGAGTATGCGAAAGTCAGCAGTCTTGAATCACTTCAAAAAGTTGTCATTTCGCTATCATCCCGTACTTCCATGAACAGTTTACGCGGAGTCGTCTAAGAATCAGACCTCATTGGCTTGTCTGAAGCCGAATCCTTAGATGGTTGGGAAAACCAAGACGTGGCTGACGTAAAAGAGATCATGATCTAAGCAGTAGGCAAGGAAATTCCAACCAAACATCTCATTCTCAGATTTGCAAGCAGTACTCTACCCCAGACTATACGACTGGGCTCCTTAAGGACTATGCTCCTTAAGGGTGCGTAAGTTCACACAGAGTGAATAGAAGTATTTCTACTGCAAGAACTGAAGGAACGAATTTTTTCACTCTGTATCAGTCGTCGCAGTGGACCACGCAGGTTGTGTTATCTACTTCGCGTATATCAGGAACGCCACTCCCGCTAAATCTGGACAGGTAGCCATAGCTCTCGCTCTTTTTGACGATTCCGGGCAGCACATCTACACAGACTCACGAGCGGCGGTCCGAGCCTTTGCATCTGGATTGGTGTCGGCTGAAGTAAGTAGCATCTGTCACGAATGACGAAGCCCCGGCCGTTTTGTTTGAGTAAGCGGAAAGAACCGCAAGAAGGGGGACACGGGGTGGCACGAAAACACACTTCATTCCCTTGAATGATACGGATATCAAACACGAGGAAGCTTATAAACAAGCAAAAACCTACGCAATAAATACTACGTGCCATCGCGGCCACGTCAAACGTATGTCCCTTTTTGCAGGTCAATATGCGTCTATATTACCGCCCGAATCGAGGGTGACGACTATCGGTCGTGCGGCCGCACTATCGTCGCTCACCGCGTCCTGTTTCTCTCGTACTTGGTGCAGGCGCCGAATGTCGTTTTGCGCATGATGCAATGTGTTCGCCTGTTGTTCACTTGGCACACCGACTGCAGGCGGGCTTTCCTAGCACGCCTCAGTACACCCTGGTTCATACGCCATGGTAGGGCAGGCGGGCGGCGGCGAGCCCGGGCTCCTTGAAGGTTGGCGTCACACGCGCCGACCAGTCCTGGCAGCTCACCGCACAGGAGGCCGCCTAGATGACAGCATCTCTTTTTTTAAAGATGATAGTCTTTCTTCGGGACCTTTGACGCAAAAATTTTGGTCTGTCTGCCTGTCTGTCTGCCTGTCTGCCTGCCTGCTTGCCTGCCTGCATGCCTGTCTGTCTGTCTGTCTGTCTGTCTGTCTGTCTGTCTGTCTGTGTGTGTGTCTGTGTGTACACTTGTCTGTTTGTCCACTCTTGACGGTACCGGGTACTCTGAACGGAACCAGCAGATACCTCAAACGCGGACCCCTTCCGCAGCACCCACCAATGTGTCTCAAGATTCAGCGTTCATACTTGTGCGATTGTCAATTAGAAAAAAAATTGGCTGCATAACCATGGAGTGAATGATGGAGAGTAGGGCGAAGCATTCGTCCGTTCATTCGTTCTTGCTTCCGTCTGTCCATGCGTCCGCCTGTGTGACCATCCATGCGTCCATCCGCCCGTCGATGCGTGCGTCTGTTCGCGCGTCCGTCCCTGCGTTCGTCCATGCATTCAGCCCTGCGTCCGTTCATGCCTCCATTCATGCATGATCCATCCATCCTCCATCTATCTGTGTGTCCGTTCATCCATCTATTCAACACTCCAAGTACCACCATTTCGCATCTTTTCATCATATATTCCCCCCATAGAAGCACCACCATCCAGCGGACATTCCAAGGACTAAACGAGAGGTGGCACAAGCACTCTCTTACGGTTTGCGCTTTGGGTCTACTTCCCACCTTTAACCACCTCGAGTTCATGGTTTATACTAGTTCGCTGTATTCATGGCACTGCGGTGCAACGCTCGCTAAACTTTTCTAAAATCAAGGAGGTTACACCCAGCGAGTATAAAGTAGCGACATTTTCCTGTCAGGTAGTGCTCAATGTACATACCAATAGCTGCTAATGGGGATCGCAGCGTGCGCGTTACCTAAAGGCCGAATGCTCCTCTCTCTCATTCCCCTTAGCAGCCATTAACATGTGCATTAAGCACTATCTTTTATCGTTCAACAACGCACAGAAGAAATCTCTCACCGGAACCACCTTGGAGGTCAAAATCGTCAGGACTGCTATTTCGGGTATGTGCCAGTGGTGGTTGCGTACTGCGAGCTCTAGTGGACTCATGCTCTAGTGGACTCTATCATTGCTCTAGTGAACAAATGCTCTAGCGGACTCATTCATTTCTTGCGCCTAGTTTTCAAGGCGCAAGTTTTCACATAATAAACCAGCTCTTGGTGTGTTTCCTCTTAAATCTGTTACAATATTTTCTTGAGTGAGTCTGAGTGAACTTAACTTTTCTAGCTGACCTATGGTGCTATGTGCTCATCTTGAGCATTACTAGCAGCCTTAACTGGATTCACGTTTACACTCACGCCTCCTGTTACGTGTTCTAAAGCAGTGTCGTTCATACACCGTTTCAGCCTACAGGTAGCAATATTTATTGATCAGAAGAGCAAATTAAGTAGAGAGGTGGCTTATCCTCCCTGCAGCCAACTCTTTCAGAGAATATCTTGACAAACATATCGTATCTTGTAACCTGTTTTAAGAAAAATACCGCACTGGTTTCCAAGCACTCGTAGTTTAAGGTAATATTTCAAAAACGGCCAAGAAGAGCACCAGTTACGGAACACCATGGTCGAAAAATCTAAATCAAGTCGACTCACTCGGACTCACTTAGGCTCAGGTCAAGTCGCGAGCCTCAGTTTGAGTGAGTTCGAATGAGTAATTTTTCCGTGAGAATGAGTCCGATGGATTCCGGCTCTGGAAAAGTTTGTGAAACCTGAGTCTGGGTCGCCGAAGGACTGATTCCTCTGTACGAGACAGCTAAGTGATAGCCGAAATTGTTGCGAGTTGAGTTAATACATCGATTTGCGGGATAGAGAAGCCAAGCCAAAGTGCCATTGAATGCGATGAAACCCTCAGTTTCGGGAGACTCAAACGTAAGCCTAGCGACAGCAAGGACAGGCGAACCCGCAACTCGGACTCAAACAAATAGAAGACAGAAATCGATAGCGGCAGGCAAATGCTCAGCTCTGTTTCTTTGTACCATTTTTACAGTGTGCAAATGGCAGGGACTTATATGACCTTAGAAGCACACTCAATTTTCTTCTGCCTTGTGATCACACAAAAGCTTGCACCAATGAACTTCTATATAGACGGATGCCATGAACTACGCCATCGACCCTGACTTCGGAGGACATAGTCGAGTGCATTGGTGGGACTATTTTTTTTTAGTGGCAGAGGCACTTGGCTGCGGCACTTCGGTCATTTGTGAGGCTTCTCCAGACTTCTCAAGTAGTGTCGGACCATAGTCCTATTCCGGTCCTTTTTCCCGAGAACGATAGCAGAACGGAGCACTTTGCCATGCGACGTTACTAACTTAACTAGTCAAAATGCTTTTTCAACAGCTATTCAAAAATGGATATTATTGGAAGTGCTGGTCTTGTTTCCGTGTTCTGCTGAATTAACGTATTTCACGCGCTATCTTGCGTCCATGCCACTAACTCACACTGCTTTTTTTTCACGCTTCCTAGTGAATGCGCTTGGTGCACTTTGTGTGTTTTGCATTAGACTGGCATTGCTGTTTTTTTTGTATATTCACGTAGCTATTTGTAACGAAAAATACTGCTGCTTTGCGAATAGCGCGTGCTTGTGCGTCATGACAACCTGTAAGCTTACTGCATTATTGCTTCCCTGTGTACCGCGGACCGTGTTCCTGGTCGCGTGTAAACCTTGTGTTCTAACTGTGCACTGTACCACTCCTGCCTTGGCTGCCAGATGGTGGCTGGCAGTCTTGAATAAATAAATAAATAAATAAATAAATAAAGATTGTAAACAGTGGTAGGCGTCGTCGACATACTGAGGCCCTTGTAGCGACGTCGCGGCTCCGTCCATCTCAAAACTCGCCACCACCCTCTATGGCGTCGTGACTAGCGGCACAGCGGTTGCGAATTCCGCATGCCACAACGTGGCTACGAGAGCCTCGCTATGCAGACAGCGCTCACCACTGTTTACAAGCACAAAATAGGTCTATAACTGTTTCTAATAGCAGTGTTTCAAACTAAGCAGCAGCGTAGTAGTGAATGATGAGTTGTGTACTTTCGCACCGCAGCCTAAGCAAGAAGTTGTCGCGAGCCGTACCTCTTTCACTGTTTGTCTCCACTCCTGCAAAAAGGAACGGGCAAGGGTAGGATCGACAGGCAGACGGAATGCGCCCGGTCAGCCGACATGTTCCCCAGAGTGGTTCTAAGAAAGGGGAAATAAAGAAAAGATCGTGTCGTCCCAACTGTGTCTCATGGAGGTCACCTCGATGAGAGATACAATTACATCGAGACCGTTACGACAGTTACAACGCATGTGGGAGGGAGAATTTCGAGTGAAAGTAAGAGGAATGCAGGAGAGAAAAGAGAACACTCATACAAAGCAGGAGTATGTGCATTTCTCTGCGTTACACTCAGCTTTTCCGTGGGGCACACACAAAAACCTTACGCATATTTTTTTAAACATACCAGGATTTATGGATCAACTTTTAATGCAAATCACGCGAGCTTTTCGCAGATGCACTGCTAGAATACAAACACACATCTGTTTCCGACGCCAAAAATTTTGCATCAAAGGATGATGGCAGCGTTTACGCGGAATTTCAGCAAAGGATGACGACTCTTTGTCTCTAAAGAAAAAAAAACGCGTTTTTGCATAAGTAAAACTGATTAGCTTTTACTTGATTGTGGATATGTGGCGTTTAACGCCCCAAAATCCCCATATCATTACGGGAGACGCCGTAGTGGAGGACTCCAGCCATTTCGACCACCTGGGGTTGTTTCTTTCTTTAGAAACTAATGTACCTTTAATCCTGATGAAGGCCAGACTCTAGGCCGAAACGTCGAAATAAACCACGTTGTGATCGCTCAAGGAGGATCTACTGGACTATATGCAACGCTACGGCCACTCAACCACCATGCCTGCCTACACAAGACTGGCCACAGGTGCACCTCCAGTCGAGCAGGTCTCACAGAAGTTCCCTAAACATGCACCAACATCAGCCATCATCGGAAACTCGCAAACAAGGTATTTACATCGGCATTTCAACCCGCATGAGAAGACGACGCCTGCGATCATTTCAATCCGCGGAGCCTCCACATTCGACATCGAGAAAGAGCTTGCCGGCAAACCACGATCTGTGACCACGCTCGTTTTTCACGTCGGTACGAGCGAGCTGGCGTCATAAAGACTAGAGGAATCGCTACGCCGCCTTCACCGCCTAGTGAACAACACGCTTCGGACACGCCAGGAACTCGAAAGGCTCGTTGTTTCATGCGTGCTGCCCCGTTACCTCAACCTACAGCTGGAACGATCGAACGGACAATTCGTGCACCGCTTCAACCGGGATGCTCGTCAATTCAACGAGACAGCCAAGGCCTACTGCCGAAGGCCAAACAAGGTGTCATACGTCGACTACCAATTCGAGCAGTTGCCACCAAGACGCTTCCTTGCTGCGGATGGGCTTCATCCGAGTTTTATGGGTGTCGCTTCGATCGCCGAAACCCTCAAGAGTGCACTCGGTCGCGGAGACTTCGAAGCTACCACGGGGTGGTCGACTCAACCAGCAGCTCCCGTCAATATCTGTTCAACACAACAAGACACCCAGGACAAGAACTCTGCATATCAACATACACCAGGAACCCCACACCAGGAGCCACACCCACCCAACATCACAGTTGAGTTCCCGACGATCCGCGAAACTGTGACTCCTGCGAGCCACAAGCACCCCCTCACCATCATCCCCTCACCACTACTAGGGGGGAAGCCTGCTGAACAGCCAACACGCGTCCCTCCATTGCGGATGTCGAGACCAAAAGCACTACACGACAGCAGCACTACACCACTTCTCAAAGGGAAGCCTGTCGAACTACGAAACCTCGTCCCCCTATTGCGGACCCCGGAACTGCCTACGAACGCGTTCGCCGGGAGCCCAACGCCAAAATCCTCCCTACAACGGCGAAGGGCTGCCGGACATAACTACAACCTGCGCACCTTATCAGTGCCATCCCCGCACCCAAAAGAAGATTGACTTCTGAAATGTAAGTCCAGCTCATCGCTCCCCAGTTGCAGTGCCACTTTTCTTAAACTACGAAAACTCGCTGACAAACGAATGAGACATGAAATGCATAAATCAACAATGCAAGTGTACCTTCGTGCTAGAATAGCCCCCAAGGGTATGACACTCTCCCTCACACCAGCCGCTACAAATCTAGATGAACATGACCAAATAACACGGAAAAATGTTCTCCTTGAGGCATCTCTTAAATTAACAGAAATCGCTCTTATTCACAGTGATAAGCAGGTAAACAAACTGGTCGCTATGACCAACACCATTCTCCGCCACAACACTTTATCGAACGAAGAAATCACCCGATTAACAGAATTTGAACAGAATAAATACCAAGGCATCATGACCACAAAAATTCATAAACTCAATAGAGACCATGTGCCAAAACCCGCGTTCCCTGATATAGTTCCTAATCACTACAACACCACCACCCAGGACACCAATAACGGTACAAACGAGCACCCATCTAGGAACACACCCTGTGACACTGTGGTTGTAAACTTATCGGGCACGAGCTTGTCACCTGACGAAGAAAAACTGCTATCTAAGGGACTAAGCTTTTGCCCAACCACAAAATGTTTCGATGAATTCCACTTGCTCCGAGACCTCGACAACTTCGCTCGAAGCTTAAGGTTGCGCAAATATTTCTTGGACAGGCCTTCTAACCACGAAACAATTCACCGTCGTAAATCAAATGACTGGACACCGAACAGTAATCGAGACCAGTGCTTAGACCTTTATATCACCGCAGTACAGAAAGATATAGTACACGAATACCACAGACAGAAAGGAAACCGAGAAAACTTGACAAAATCTGAAAAAATAAGTATGAAAAATTTGGCATCTAGGACAGACATAACAATAAAACCCGCTGACAAAGGAGGAGCAGTTGTAGTCCTTAATACAGCCGACTTCTTACAAGAAGCATACCGCCAACTAGACGACTCAAGGGGGGGGGGATAAATAACAAGAGGGAAGGCAGAGAGGTTAACCAGGCACATGCCCGGTTTGCTACCCTACGCTGGAGGAATAGGAAGGGGGCATAAAAATGAGAGAGAGAGAGAGGAAAGAGAAGAGAAAGAAATAGAGAGAGAGAGAGAAAAGGAGGATTGTCAGTCAATCGGCTGGCGCGTATGCAGCGGTGGCACTACACAAAAGTTAAAGGTGGTCACATAGGCCTGTAGTCCTCAAAAAGCACAAGACAGCTTTGACTGCTTTTTTAGCCGGTGAAAGGCGATGACGGTGTTCCAGTAGCATCTGCACAGAGAGTGGCCGATCGTCCAATTGTCGCAATGCGTCCGAAAACTTCTGTCTTTCAGAGGCAAATCGAGGGCAATAACATATCAGATGGTCGATGTCTTCTTTGGCGCAGCAGACGTCGCATTCCGCATTGTCGGTCAATCCGATGAGGGTTCTTAATGCTTTTGTGAAGGCAACCCCCAACCAAAGGCGACAAAGAAGTGAAGCTTTACGTCGACGAAGTCCGGATGGAGGTCGAAGTTCCAGTCGAGGGTTTATTTGGCATAGTCTCGTATGTCTTATACTTGGGGTGTTCCACTCCTGCAGACTCAGACTATGTGCCAGGTGACGAAGTTGCTTTGCAGTGTCAGTCCTTGACAAAGGAATCGGAAGGGTGTGTTGTTCTTGGTGCTATGTGCGAGCCGCGTTGTCTGCGGAATCATTGCCACTGATCCCACAATGGTCAGGAAGCCACTGAAACTTGACCTCGTGGCCTGTTTCTGTGACGTGGTGAACAAGCTTGACAACTTCGTAAGTTAATTGTTCATGGCAACCTCGTCGAAGGACTAACTGCATGCTCTGTAGGGCTGGTTTTGAGTCAGAAAACACAGCCCATTTACTCGGTCTTTGGGATTTGATGTACTCTAGGGCGCCACGCAAAGCCGCAAGTTCTGCCGCTGTGGACGTAGTGACATGTCACAGTTTAATTCGCAGAGTGATTCCTCTAGCTGGAATCACCACCACACCACCAGAACCAGACGCTGTGGTTGAACCATCAGTGTATATGTGCACGTGGTTGTTGTACATTTCGTGCAGATGGCTCAAGCTCAATTGTTTTAGGGCTGATGAAGGCAAACTTGATTTTTTCTGTATTCCTGTAATTGAAACACGTACTTGTGGAAGTGTCAGGCACCACGGAGGATACACCAGTTTCTTAGCAGGCGTAAAACCTGACGTAAACGACACACGATGAGCACAGACAATTGCACTAAATTTCGTGCGGGGCCTCTCAGTAGCGAGGGTTGCCAAGTGGTAAGAAGGATATTAGCATGTTGCCTGAGGTACGTACGCATCGTTTCAATGGTGATGTGTGTCATGATCGAGTAGTCCTGTGTAATGGCAATTGTTTCAGCTGTCGATGCGCAGCGGGGTAAACCAAGGCATATCCTAAGCGCTTGGGCTTGAATATTTTGGATTGTGCGCAGGTTCGTTTTGCACGTGTTAGATATAACAGATAGGCTATACTGCACGTATCCAGTAAGATTTTACGAATGCCTCCCAGGTGATCCGACAGACGAATACAAACGTATCGTATCAACAGAAGTAAAGAAACTGTTGGATGCAGAAAAGATAACCAACACTGACCACAAACTGATGCGAGCAGCATACCCTCGTCCAGGTCGCTTCTACATCCTCCCAAAAATTCATAAACCCGGTAACCCAGGTCGACCAGTCATATCAGGCATCAATACAATAACTGAACCCATATCAGGGTACGTGGACAAACTAATAAGCCACATTCCATGCACCCTCGCGTCGTACATAAAAGACACCACACATTTTCTTCGAGACATTGCAGGTCTGTGTGTGCCGAAAAACTCGTACTTGGTTACTCTTGGTGTCTCTTCATTGTATACAAATATTCCTCACGATGACGGCATAGCTGCATTACAAAACATGTACACGAACCATAGACAATCTAACACCCCAGATTTCTCTGCCAACGCACGAGGATGGTCCTCGAATTAAATTCATTCGAGTTTAACCAAGAGTATTTTCGAAAAATAAGCGGGACCGCTATGGGCACCAAAATGGCACCTAATTATACCAACATATTTATGGGAAAGCTAGAATCTGAAACCAATGTTATACAAAAGATACATAGACGAAATCTTTCTTATTTGGACCCACAGCGAGGACGAACTTCTCAGCTTTATCGACACTTACAATGCTGTACATCCGAACATACACTTCACACACACATACTCGCAAGTAACCATAAATTGTTTTGATGTTACCATAACGATAGAAGAAGAGAAGCTCTCTACAACCCTATATCGCAAACCAACGGATCGACAACAATACCTCCATTACCAAATCGATCACCCACGCCACTGTAAAAACAGTATTCCATACAGCCAGGCTCACCGGTTTAAGCGAATCTGCTCTAGAGACGCTGACTTTGACACGAGCTCTCAGAGGCTAAAACTTGTGCTCTAGAAACAAAAATACCCCCCAAATGTGATTATAGACGCTGTTCAAAAAGCGAGAAAACTAAAGCGTGAAGACTTACTTATGAAGCAACCACCACAAGAAGACCCACAACGAACAAACCTCTGCTTGACTTACAGCACAAACTTCCCCAATGTAAACAAAATCCTTAAACGACATTACAACATTCTGGAACAAAGTGAACGTCTGAAACGCGCATTTCCATCCGCTCCAGGCGTCGTTTACCGACGACCACGTAACCTCAAAGACACACTTGTCCACTCTCAAATTAACACATCACCCCCCAATAATTCATGCCGACCTTGTTTAAAGCGATGTCTTGTATGTAAGGTGATGCGAGAAAAGCAACCAGCACACAATCCAAGTTTTCGATTAACATACGAGGAAACCTAACATGCGATTCCTCTAATGTGGTATACCTACTCGAATGCAACGCGTGTGGTATGCAGTACAGCGGACAAACAGAAACACCATTTGGGATTCGCTTCAATAATCACAGAGCCCATGCGAAATCAGCCCCAAGTCTACCTCTATCAAAACATCTCAATCTTCCCGACCATGCATTCGACAAACTATCAGTAACGCTCTTAGAGACGGGATTTAAATCAAATCGAGAACGTGAACAACGAGAGTCATACCTTATTCATTGATTTAACACCCTCAATAGAGGAATAAATAAGAATCCTGGAACACTTGCAGCAAATAAAGCATTAGAAAACAATAACGGCAATAATGAAAATAGTAACTGAGTTCACGGCACTGCAGCTGCGAAGGGCACTGGACAACTCAAAACGATTCCAAGTGTAACTACTCTTCCTAAGTGCAGCTGTCGTCTGTTTTCTGTTTTATTTTACTACCCAATCAATTGTGCCATGTATGACATGCCCAACATCAACCCTGTGCACAGCCGGGAGGCCCCCACTACACGCGTAATCCAGAAGCGGGCAAGGAATTCACATTGCGCCCGCCTACCAGCCTCTGCCTAATACGCGGAACCCCTCTTTCTACGACGAAATGTTGACAGGGCTCCGAGTAGTTAAAGGCTTAGAACTTTCCTAAAAAAGCTCTTTTTTGCCCCACACCGAACCGCCAGTGCCAGGAGGCACCGTCTGGTCGGGAAGAATGCGTTAGTGAAAGGAAGCATACACAGACCACTGACATTAGAAAGGTGAAGGGGAGAAAGGGGAGAGGGATGAAGGGGGAAGTGGAAGGAAGAGTGGAAGGGGGCGCCCGAGGGGAGTCCACCTTATATTCTTTTTTTCTCTTTTTTCTTTTTTTCTTCTTTTTTCTTTTTTTCTTCTTCTTTCTTTTTTTCTGTCTTTTTCCTCTTTCCTTTCCCTCTGATTTGAGATTGTATAAAGCTGAGCACCAACAAACTGTGCCTTTCATCCTGATGAAGGCCAGGCTCTAGGCCGAAACGTCGAAATAAACCACGTTGTGACCGCTCACGGAGGATCTACTGGACTATATGCAACGCTACGGCCACTCAACCACCATGCCTGCCTATATATATATATATATATATATATATATATAGATAAGAGAAACAAGCGTGTACTTAAGGGCTCGTTTTTTGTTTTACACAATAATAATGAGATCTAACGGACAATAATGCGAAGGAAGGTATAGGGTAAGTTATTAGGCCAGTTGTAATGTAAATGAGAAGAAAGAAAAGTGGGTTAAAAGATACCTTGCCGTGGTATATATATATATATATATATATATATATATATATATATATATATATATATATATATATATATATATATATATATATATATATATATATATATATATATATATATATATATATATATATATATATATATATATATATATATATATATATATATATATATATATATATATATATATATATATATATATATATATATATATATACTGTGGTGAACGCCTGTGCCCGTTAAGCTTTAGACTGTTCTATGGATCAATAGCATGGCCCCGCTGCGGTGGTCTAGTGGATAAGGTACTTGGCTGCTGACACGCAGGTTGCGGGATAGAGTCTCGGCTGCGGCGGCTGCATTTTCGATGGAGGCGAAAATGCTGTAGGCCTGTGTGCTGAGATTCGGGTGCATAGTAAAGAATCGCAGGTGGTCAAAATTGCCGGAGCCCTCCATTTTGGCGCCTCTCATAATGAGATGGTAGTTTAGGGACGTCAAACCCTGCATATCAATTAATCAATTGTTAGTATTGCTTATTTATACCTTATAGAAGGAGGTGGAGGGAAAGGAAAGACAGGGAAGTTAGTCATTTAAGACCAGCTCGCCACTGTGTGGTGGGAAAGGGCGTAAAGGGAGAAAAACGTGACACAAAATAGATGGTGCAACATTATAGAAGGCTCTTATGTGTATCTATGTCGAAGAGTCAGGCGCATTTTTAAACATTTGCTGCGAGTAAGCTGCAACTCCTGATTAGTAATTGTCAGCTTTAAACCTTCACATAATTGATACTCTAAGCTATTCAATTTGAACAAATTTACATGCAACCGAAATGATTATGAAATGCCTGTGTTATAGAGCGGTGGTTCCGCTACAGATGTACTTTTCGAAAGTGCTTTTCTTTCTTTGCCGGACTACCTGAGACGAACTTCGCCTCTACGAAGACATACTCCTAGATATCAAGCAACTGCAGTGATTTAAGCAAGTGAGTGCAATTGTAAAAAAAACATGTTCAATGAGAAGGAGGAGGAGAGGTTGGAAGTTCGTATCTGCGTTGTCGTGAAGACATTCTAAAGAATAAATTACCTCAGTAAACTCCAGTTCTAAGAGTCCCCTTTCGTGCTCGAGTCATGCTCAAAACCCTTCACATTTTCGAAGGGATTGAGGACACGGCCTTTCATTTGACACATAAGAAACTCCAAAAGAAACTCCAAGTGTCAATTTCAAGTCGAGTTCGCCGTTGTAGCGCCCAACAAATGCTGTTTACTTTAGAGAAATTGACGATGACTCACCGTGAAGGACTCAATAGCACTGCGTAAACTGGTAGGACAGCGTATTTGTTCACATAGGGTGGGTTTTAGGTATGACACGCGAACGTACGTTGTGAACGGTGGGGAATTTCCCGTCTCTACTAAATGTCGCGCACTACTGAACGCCTCTGCTTCAATGTGTTTTCGAGAAACATACCGCGCAAAAAAATTCCCGCGTATCAACGAAGTCAATGATGATAAAGGAGCTTGCTCCGAACGTTAAACCTGGTAAACCGTGAATCCTCTAGACATATGTTCAATCGTCATCACTTAAAGACTTGACACAAAAGTTGTTGTGGTGTCAATGTATATACACGCTATATACACTATGTTTTCTTTTTGAAGAGCCATGCCACACGTCCTGGTGCCAGCCCGCAAGCATGATACCATCCGCTGTCTTGTACAGGCATTTTTCCTACGCAAACTTCATATTGTCGCCATTTGATTGTGGGGTGTACGAGTTCTATGTACAGCGCGCGACTCGTTGTCTGTGTAGAGCACACATTGGGCTGTCGGCAGATGCGCCATTGTGAGCACTCAAGAAGCTGCAACGCGCGACGCCTGGAGCGGCGTCGAACATGGCATTCACACCACTTCCACCTCCAGCGTTTCGAACACGCCTCTCTTCCTTGCCCGGCACTCATATCGAGGCGCAGTCATCGTAGTCCTCACCCGTTGCGTGGAGCCAGGATGAAGCCTCGACCAATGCGCTCAGGTGAGCGACCGTCGGCGGAGCGGTGGCATGCCACCCAGTGAGCGCTTTCGAAACTAAGAGCACAGTTGCGCCTCTAGCGGGAGCAATGAGCACTTGTGTACACACCGGCGCAACGACGAGAGACAACCCCCCAGAAAAAAGGCGCAAGCTCCTTAAAAGCACTCCTCATCGTTATGTAAGCTGCATATTCCTCTCCAATGAGCATTTTTAAAGTCTGCTGAAACTATATTGATTGTGAATTCAATCACAAGGCTTTATGTTATTAACTAGACTACATCACCAGTGGTCGCTTAGGGAGAATCACAGCATGATATGTTCGGAGAAGCAAGGTGTTATAATATTATTTGCATGACCACTGGATAAAAAAGCCTTACTTTTTTTATCCAGTGGTAGAAGTATTGATATGGTACAACATATGCCTCTACTCGGTGTGTGCTGGTCTACGCGTTATGGAATGAATAAAAGCTATTATTGCAAGGCAATTTAGCGACCACTCTATAAAAGCACCCAGTACACCCCAGCACGCCGTCGGCGCCGCCGTGCATTCGTCAGCGAAACCATTGTCAATGCATTCATAGCTATTCGTGCCTCTGGCGTGAAACTTTTCTCAAAGCTGATGATTGATTATCAAAGCTAATGGGATAGATACACCCAAACAAACTGCAAGGTATGAAGCCGCGATTTGGCATTTCACCGTAAACATCAAGGCCTTGCCGCACTGAACTTAGACATCCCAGGCCATCAACAGGACATACATTAATCACACTCATACCTTCTGTCCAGTGGTGATCCATCATTGTGTCAAAGATGCGGCGAACACTAACCGTGCTTCAAATTTTAATCAACTGTAAATAATTGAAGAAGCTTTGAAAACAACACTTTTTATTACCCTACCGCGAGCGAGTATCATTTCACCCATCCTTCTTCAGCGGTAGTGGTTGGATTCTCAAATGTCATTCGTGATTGGCATTTTGTAAGGACGTGTCCAGTTTTACTGTGATACCTTTAGGCAATCCGCAGCGCAACCTCCGAACGGAGGTTGCTGCTACGATGGCTACATTCAACAAAGCACCTGCCTCCCGGTCGTTGAATTCAATGACTTTGACAAGGAGCACGTGCTGATGCCAAATATGTCAGTGATAGTTTTACTATCGTGAACACTCGCCATTCACTTTTGTTAGGGTGAGGGCTTGGATAGGAGACAGAACGAGTATAGAGAGAGAAAAGGAAGAGAGACAAAATAGGAAGACGAAGAAATATGCCGCAATACGTTTGCTGACGGCGAACAGGGTACTTTAATTGCGATTGTGTATCCCGGGCATTATTTTCTACTTACACTGAAGTATTGAATCATCATTCATTAAACGCTCAAGTATGGGCTTAAGTATGGGCTTAAGTATGTGGTTTTCTGAGCTGGAATTTCAATTATAAAAGTGCATTGGTGGAGATTTATATTTGAATATCTGAAACGCAGTTGTCTGATCGGACCTCTGAAAACCAGCGTGAAAAAGTGGAAAGTTTCACGTGTGAAACTTGAAATTGCTGAAAACTAAAGTTGCAACCAGACATGTCTGCAGTAAGTCTGGTGGTTTCTGGTAAATTCGCCTAGGAGTGCTTATTTAGGTTTATTTTTTCTATGTAGAACAACCTGTCAATCATGTTAAATTCATTTACCATATGCAGCTCGGTTTGAGCTTTAAACTTCTAATTCGCAATTGGATTATCCGACACTAAATTTTTATTAAAAAGTGATATTGCTACATGCATGTATACTGATATTCTAGGGGGCGACGCGCGTGTGTGCCTGACGAGGAAGACGAAGGGTTGTCTCCGCTCGATCGCTGGTGAACCGGGCACGCCATTACCGCTGGTTTGGAATATATCTAATCCCCAGCCTCGTCGTTACGGCGTCTCTTCTTTTCCGTAACATATTTGGTGGAGGTGGAACGTTCCCCGTCTTCACCACGAAGCTTCGCAGTGGCCGCACCATTCAGTCTCCGGCCATGGCTACCAATGACAACAGCCTGTCAGCGTCTCCATCTGTAGCTCCAGCGACTACATACCTGACGATGCCCACCCCCCGTGATCCAGGTACATTCTCCGCACAACCTGGGCTCGACGTCGACTACTATCTCCGTATGTACGAGCGTGTTAGCCACACACACCGATGGGACCCTACGATGATGCTCGCCAACGTAATATTTTACTTGGACGGCACTCCACGGGTCTGGTTCGACGCCCATGAGACCGAGCTCACCAGCTGGGATACCTTCAAGGAGCGACTACGCGACATCTTTGGGGACCCGTCCGGTCGCCAAATGGAAGCGCGAAAAGAACTCGCCACTCGTGTGCAGTCGTCAACAGAGTCGTATGTCTCGTACATACAGGATGTCCTCGCGTTGTGCCGAAAAGTCGACGAGCAAATGACAGAGAGTGACAAGGTGGGCCACATACTTAAGGGCATCGCGGACGACGCCTTCAATTTGCTCGTATACAACAACGTCACGACCGTAGATACGACTATCAAGGAATGCCGTCGCTTCGAAATGGCCAAAAGCCGCCGTGTTCTGCCTCAGTTTACGCGGCAACCAAACACGGCTGTTACATCCACTTGCACCGATCTCGGTGCCGCACCACCCATGCAGGACAGCGTGACACGAATAGTTCGACGGGAGCTTGAGGCGTCAAGTCCGGCACCATTTCCTTCACATCCGCTCGATCATGGCGCCGCAGAAACGCCTCCGCCGGTCTCCGTTATTCAAGCCGTCGTGAGGCAGGAAATTGCAAAGCTTGGTTTTCCTGTGGCCTGCTCTGTGTCCCGACCCGTCTCCAGACCAATGACAACAAATGCACCACATTTTATTCCGCGATCCCGCAATCCGGCGGAATGGAGAACTGCAGACGACAAGCCGATCTGCTTCCGCTGCCACCGAGTTGGTCATATCTCCCGCTACTGCCGCAGCACTTGGACGCCCTCAAACTGGAGTCAATTTTCCTCTAATCGACCATACGAGGACTCCCGTCGGTATTCGCCCAGTCGTGTGTACCTTTCTTCCGACATCCCCAACAGCCGCTCCACTGCTCGTTCGCCGCCACCTCAACGTCGCCGTTCCCCATCGCCCCAACCACAACGCTATCCGTCGCCGGTCAACTGTGGATCCTCTCGGACGGAAAACTAGATCATGCAGCTCCGGGAGGTAGTGCTGCATCGCTTGCGAATGATCCAAATCCTTCATTGACGCTCCCCACTGATACGAACTTGATTGAGGTGTATGTGGACGGTATTTCCTTGACGGCGTTAGTCGATACTGGAGCTCAAGTGTCTATAATGAGTGCTCATCTGTGTCGCCTGCTCAAAAAAGTCCTCACGCCTGCAGCAACTAAAGCCCTCCGTGTCACTGATGGTGGAACTGTGGCCATCACTGGAATGTGTACCGCTCGTGTTAGTATTGCCGGCCGCCATGTTCCCGTTTTATTTACGGTGCTTGAAAATTCGGTGTTACGGTTCTTTTCCGTAACAATATGTATTGTTTATGTAACCACACGTCCAAACTTTTGAGATGAAACTGTAACGAGTTTCTTTTGCATTACCTGAACTTGTAGCGGGAACTCTTTCCAAAACTGGGGATGAAAGATGAACAAGCTTCAGTTCCTGTTTCAGAAGAGCGTGTGCAACAAGGGTATATACTGACTAGAGCAGCACCTCCTCTATTTTAAATGCCTGCCGCATGAGAACAAGAACAGCTGCCACATCATTTCCCTCCTTCATTTTCGATTAGTGTCAATCACTTGCACCACTTGTGGCGAACGGTGCAAAAACTCGACATTTTGCATAGCCTCTGAAATGGTCGTGTATAAAATATTGGCCCCGTGTGTGCATGTTACAGTGCAAATGTCGTCGAAAGACGATAGTCTTGCGTCTAGAGAGAGTGAACAAAACGTTTATTTGATGTTCTGTGCAAGGAAATAGATGAATGGTATACCAGAGGCGCTGCATTAGAGTGCTTCGAGCGTGCAGCGGAGGCGAATGAGCGCATCAGGTAACCCCATACGTGAGACATGAGCGCTATCTGGTAGTTATCTTGGAAAACGAAGCGTGCGCGTCCTGCGCACCCGTGTTGGAGGTGATAAGGTGTAGAACGCAAGGCGACGTGTAGGTGCCACCACCGTGTCGTCTTAGCAAAGCGTTGGAAACACTTGCCATTACGTGCAAGCGGTGCGTGATCAGCGCAGCGTCACTAAGGCTACGATTCCTTAAATTACTTGTGCGTGCCTTTTCCAGTGAAATTTACACATGCATAATATTGACGTTTTCTTATGGTGCCTCAGATATGCGCAATAAGTGGTTTTTAACTGATAATCGCACAAGTATGAACGCTGAATCTTGAGCAATATTGGTGGGCGCTGCGGACGGGGTCGGCTGTTTGGAGAACCGTTTGGTCACTTTGGGGCCGGTTAGGGTACCATTAGGGCGGACGAACAGACAAATGCACAGACAGACAGACAGACAGACAGACAGACAGACAGACCAATATTTTTGCGTTGAAGGTCCCCAAGAAAGACTATCGTCTTTAAAACAAATCTCGAATTACTCTTGACCGACGCACCCCTATGGGTCACAAGTGAAAAACCCCGTGATGACAGTGTCAGTCGCGAGTACAATCGCGAAGGCAGGGCGACTGCGCTGGCAACAGGAGCCAATCTTCAGGCATCTTAAAGGGCGGGGGGCACTAAACTTGGGTAATGCGTGTCCTTTGCTGTAAGCGTTTCTTTCAGCTCCAAAGCATGATACACACACCAATATTCGTTTATTTTCGCTAAATAGTTTACCATTGCTCTACTTATGTGGACCATTTTGGTTTTGATTTTGCGGCGCCGAGTTGGGCAGTGACGTCGTTGCATAGGCGGCTTGGCAACGTGACCGCACAAAGCTGTGACCGACATCGTGCTGAGTTTCGTCTCCTTTCACACGCACGTGCCAAACAAGCGCCAGCAAAACAAACGCGCTGACTGTCGCCATGGCCAGCTGCATTAGCATCCAGGCAGTGGCAAGGAAAAAGGCCGCCAGAAGGAAGCAAAGAGTTTATAATTACAACATATGCATAGAATGTGGACGAGTAAGCCGCTTGACGCTAGATGCACCGGCCTTTTATAGGCACCGATACACTGAAGGAGCACGGTGAATCCCTGCTGTTGGATGCGCGCGGCGTTTCTGACAGACAAGGACGCATCGAGAATCTCCTCGAAAGCAGCCAGTGTTCTCGATGGACGCACAGTTTCTCTACAAGGGATGCCAACACACTTGTCACTACAGATCTGGTTTGACGTGACGACAACTGCCGTTGCTTCTCCTATTCTGAAACGTCAGTGTTGCTACGCAAGCAATTGGGTTTAGATCGTAAAAGTGGGCATTTAGATACACTCTTAAAAGTAAATTAAAATATATTCTACGCGTTGCGGTGATGTTTATTCAAACAGAGGAGTCGCAACGAGGTCGCAACGGAAAATGGGCTTACGGCAAGTCTGGCAAAGGCGGCACAGGTTCTCGCGCAATCAGAGCACGGGGTTCTTCGTTCTCTTTGGAAGGCGCATACGCGTTAGGGCGTATGCTCCACTACAATACCACCGGGGTGAAGAGTAGCCATCCTGGCGACTCAGGGAGTAGGCACAATGAGGGGGTCGTAGTAGGGTTTGAGACGGTCGACGTGTACTGTCTCACGTCCTCGACGGGGCAAATCTGGCGATTGTGTTAAGGACTCGATGATGTAGTCCACAGACGAGGTTGCGTCAAAGACACGGTATGGGCCATGGTACCGAGCCAGAAGCTTAGAAGAAAGGCCAGGAACGTGCGAGGGCACCCACAGCCACACGAGAGAGCCAGTACGAAACGTAGGTGCTATGTGATGAACGTCGTCATGTTGGGTCTTTTGTAGACCTTGAGCCTCACTTGTCATAGACCGAGTGCTCTGGCAGCAGTCTTCAGCGTATCTGGCGACTTCTGAAAGCGGGGAGCACTCCGATGCATCAGGGTTGTACGGGAGTATAGTGTCGAGTGATTCAGATGATTTGCGACCGTACAACAGAAAGAACGGGGAAAAACAGTAGTCGCTTGCGTTGCGGTGTTGTAAGCGAAGGTAACAAGAGGTAATACAGCGTCCCAGTTAGTGTGGTCGGAGGAGGTGTACATCCTCAGCATGTCGCCAAGTGTGCGCTTGAACTGTACAGTGAGACCATTCGTCTGTGGATGGTATGCGGTAGATTTCCGGTGGATGATGTTGCATTCAGCGAGAATAGCTTGGATGACCTCCGACAGGAACACTCAACCCCTATCACTGAGTAATTCCCGTAGAACTCCATGGCGTAGAATAAAGCTGCGCAGGATGGAGAGTGCAACATCGTAGGCGGTCGCTGCGGGCAGAGCTGCTGTCTCAGCGTAGCGTGTCAGATGGTCGACGCTCACAATAATCCACCGGTTTCCAGAGTGACTAAATGGGAGGGGGCCATAGAGGTCGATACCCACGCGGTCGAATGGGTGAGCCGGGCATGGGAGTGGCTGTAACATGCCAGTAAGGTGCCGCGGAGGTGTCTTGTTCTGTTGGCAAGTGGTGCAAGACTGAACGTATTTCTGCACAAAGCGATGCATTCCTCGCCAGTAATAACGTTGGCGCAGCCTTTTGTAGGTTTTGAGGACACCTGCATGAGCACTTTGGGGATCTGCGTGGAAATTCATGCGAATTTCAGAGCGCATATCATTTGGGACAGTAAGGAGCCACTTCCGACCTGCAGGCGTGTATTTCTGGCGGTACAGAATGCTGTCTCGCACGGAAAAGTGGGCTGCTTGCCGGCGTAGCAATCTCGGGGAAGGGCAGCAGACGGGTCGGTAAGGTAGTCGAATAACAATGCAAGATTTGGGTCTTTACGCTGCTCCGAAAGCATGTCACTGGTGTCGATTGGTGACAAGGTGGTAAAAAGGGGTGACAAAGAAGATACGTCTGGTGTTAATGGTGATCCAGAAAGTGCATCAGCATCCACATGCTTGCGACCGGAACGATATACGACACGGATGTCGTATTCTTGCAATCGAAGTGCCCAACGCCCCAGGCGTCCGGATGGGTCTTTCAAGGTGGACAGCCAACATAGAGCGTGGTGGTCTGTGACCACGTCGAAAGGACGACCGTAAAGGTACGGGCGAAAATTCGTCAACGCCCAGATTATGGCCAAACACTCCTTCTCTGTCACGGAGTAATTCAATTCAGCCTTCTTGAAAGCGCGACTTGCATAGGCGACTACGTATTCGGCTTGGGTGCTTTTCTGTTGTGCCAAAACCGCACAAAGACCGATGCCATATGCATCGGTGGGAATTTCTGTGGCAGCAGTGGGGTCGTAGTGACGAAGAATAGGTGGTGAGATCAGCAGGCTGTGCAGCTGGCGAAATGCGTCGTCACATGCAGGTGACCATGCAGATATACCTTTGCTGTTGGAAATCAGACTCGTGAAAGGTGCGATGACGGATGCGAAGTTGCGCACGAAGTGACGAAAGTAGGAGCAGAGATCGACGACATTTCTTAGGGCTTTCAGTGATGTGGGCAACGGGAAGTCAGCGACAGCTCGAAGCTTATCGGGATCCGGAAGAACACCGTCTCTTGTGATGACATGTCCCGAGATGGTTTGTTTTTGTGCTGCAAAGTGGCACTTCTTGAAGTTATGTTGTAGGCCTGCCTGCAGAAGTCAGACACGTCAGAATCTCGTGGAGGCGAAAAAGATGTGTCGGGAAATCAGATGGAAAGACTACGATGTCGTTAGGTAACACAAGCAAGTTTTCCACTTGTGGGGGCACGCAAGATGGTATCCATTATGCGCTCAAATGTGGCAGGTGCGTTTCAGAGCCCAAATGGCATGACTTTGACCTCCTATAGGCCATCCGGCATTACAAAGGCTGTTTTAAAGCGATCACATTCAGCCATTGGCTCCTGCCAATACCCAAAACGCAGATCCAAGGTTGTAAAGTACTTGGCGCCTTGTAAACAGTCAAGAGCATCGTCTATTCGTGGTAGCGGGTAGACATCTTTCTTCGTAATTTTGTTTAAGCAGCGATAGTCCACGCAAAATCGAACGGTGCCATCTTTGTTCTTTACCAGAACCACAGGTGATGACCAAGCGCTTTGAGAAGGCTGTATGACTCCACGTTTAAACATGTCATCTACTTGCTCCGTAATGACGCGGTGCTCTTCGGCGGAAACGCAGTAAAGATGCTGTCGCAGAGGCTAATGTGAGCCGGTGTCAATAGTATGAGTGATAGTCGTGGTGCGGCCCAAAGCAAGTTCTTGAAAGTCGAAAGAAAAGCGAAACTTGTTAAGGAGAGCAACAAGTTGGTGGCGATGCGAGAGGGGAAGGTCTGCGTCAATAGCATTGTCAAAGGCTGACGAACTTGATGGCTCAGATGCATGAGCGATTGGGGCAATGTGACATGGCGTTTCGTCGGGAAGAATAATATCATCAATATGGTCGACTGGTTGCACATAACCTAACGTTTCACCTCGAGGTAAGCTAATGGGGTAGTTGCAGTGGTTGGTAACCAGCACTATGGTTAACCCAGACACAATTGTAAGAACGGCAAATGGGAGAACGATGCCCTTGCATTCAGTGAAAACCGGAGATAGCGTAAACACCACCATGGTGTCAGGTTGCGCCACACATGAAAGGCTAATAGGGACCGAAGCTCCCGGAGGCAAGGTGATGTCGTCTTCAACGATGAGTTTGCAGAGAAGAGGAGAATGGTCGGGCGATGGAAATTCACATATTGGCTTAAGGGACACTTCCGCACGGGAAAAATTCATGATAGCATCAAGACAGGATGAGAAATTCTAACCCAAGATGAAGTCATGAGAGCAAGATGGTAAAACGAAAAATTGAACGATGTACAAAACGCCTTGCATGACAACGCGTGCCGTACACACAGCCGAGGGATGAATGCGTTGCGCGCTAGCCGTGTACAGCCCCATGCCACAGAGAGATGTGGTCACTTTCTTCAGTTTGCGACAAAATTTTGCGCTCATCACAGAAACGGCGGCCCCAGTATCAATTAACGCTAGTGTGGCAACTCCCTCAACATCGACATCAACAACATTTTGCAGCAAAAAACGGAGGCCTTGATAACTGCGCAGAAGTTGCAGTTCTTGCCTCCGAACTACACTGATTAGTTTCCCTCCTCAGGAGGTAGTCGACGACGCATAGGCGTTGGCGATCGGCGACGAGGGGATGGGAAACGAGCCGTCGATGGGCGGCGATCCAAGTCGGAGTGCCTATAGCGAGGTGGGGGGCCTGTAAACTGGAGGCGAGACTAGAGGAGGTGGAGCCGAGAAGGCGACTGGATGCGGGGGGGGGCGGCCACAGCTGCGTAGCTGAGAGGTGAAGGTGGCGCAGGTCGTGCGTAGCCGGCAGTTGAGAGATCAGATGGTATCGAAGTGCATGGGTAAGAAGCCGGAACTGTAGGAAGGGCATGGCAAATTTCAGTGCGTATGGCCTGCTGCAGTGTCGAAGGGAGGCTTAATTGTGGTGGGCGCGTTGCTATGCGGCAGCAGGGAGAGCTGTCGGGCGACTTCCTCCCTGATGAAGTCTTTAATCTGGTTCGACAGAGTTCCTTGGCGAACGTTGCCATTTGCGAGTGCGACGGCCGAGATCGAATCTGGTGATGGGACACTCTGCCGGGCGATGGAACGCTGACGACGCTATTCATCGAAGCTCTGGCACAGGCTTACGAGGACTGCCACCGTGGTCGGGCTTTTCGCCAGCAACATCTGGAATGCGCCATGCTCGATGCCCTTGAGAATCTGTCGAATTGTCTCTTCTTCAGGCATAGATAGGTCAACACGCCTGCAGAGGTCGAGCAGATCCTCAATATAACTAGTGAATGTCTCGCCAGGCTGCTGGACTCGGTGGCGTAGACGCTGGTCAGCGCGGAGTTTGCGGACCCCTGGTTGGCCGAACGCTTCGGTCAGGAGGGTCTTAGGGCCAAACCTCATAAGCGCGAAAATGCACGCGACAGTGACAAGCGACGCTATGAGCGACGAAACAGGGCGTTCGCGCGACGTGTCGCGTGCTCGTTTTCGCGCGATCGTTCGGTTCTCCAGATTTGGAAACCGTCGCTCATCGCCCGAAAGTGCTGGGCTCAAGCAGCCAATAGCGAAATACCGGAAAAGACAAAGACTACATAGGTGCACGTGACCCTGCCCAAGTCACGTATGCGCAACAAGAAATAACGCAATGCTTATTATGCATGTGCATATAAAAAGTGCTGCAAGGCAATAATAAACACTTTCCGTTTCATTACACAACAATATATCGTATTTTTAAATTGCATACCACTCGCCACGTGGTTTTCTTGGTGCGAGTAGACGGCCTCATGCCAGCAACAGTGGAATTCGCTCGCCGAAGCCCTCGCGTGAATGAGGTTTGTCTGCGCTAGCGACTGATCGCGCGAAACCGATCTACGTCGCGTCGCTTGTCACTGTCGCGTGCATTTTCGCGCTTATGAGGTTTGGCACTTAAAGGTAGACCAGTTGGCAATGGAAGTTTCGCAGTCAGTAAACCACAGCTTAGTGACGTCAGCCAAGTAAAACATAACGTAGGTGAGCTTAGAGTCGCTGTCCCACTTGCTGCTGGCACTTACGCATTCGAACAAGGAGAGCCAGTCTTCGACGTCTTGCTTACCATTGCCGCTGAAGATTGGTGGGTCTCGCTGACGGGTAGCACCAGAGCAGGTCGACGGGGCAGCCGATGGTGCTGGCTGTGCTGGGATGGGCTGGTAGGCGACTGCGTCAGTCGTGTTGTACGGTGGTCTTTCGGCCAACTTGCGAGAGCGGAGCTCCAGGTCTGCTTAGGGATCTCAGCAGCCTCCACCAAATGCGATTATGTTTATTCAAACAGAGGAGTCGCAACGAGGTCGCGACGAAAAATGGGCGTACGGCAAGTCTTGCAAAGGCGGCACAAGCTCTCGCGCAATCAGAGCACGGGGTTTTTTGTTCTCTTTGGAAGGCGCATACGCGTTAGTACGTATGGTTCACTACAGCGTTTGTTTTGCCGACCCTTCGTGTGGAGAGTCGTTGCATACAGAGGAAACCCACAACAGACTTGGGATGGCCTCGAAATTTGGTGACACCACCCCTTTACATAAATGAGGCGTTGGCTAGAGTATGGTTGTCGGCGTTCTGTTCTGCACCTAATTCGATAAGGCTTACAGTGCGTGACTCAAAAATGCAGACTGTCTACAATGTGCCCCATGTCATGCTACAATTTCGACATGCAGCAGAGCGTTATCTGTGCAGACACAGTGCAATCAGACAGCAGAAGGCTCGTGATTCGTGTATTCGGTCTTCGTGTTGTTCAGCGAGCTAAAAAAAGGTAAGGTTGTGTAGAGAAAGATGGTCGCTAATATTCGCACGTAGGTAATTTATGCAAGGTGGCTCGCCTAATTTATGATGTGGGTCATGCCCCGCCGCGGTGGTCTAGTGGCTAAGGTACTCGGCTGCTGACCCGCAGGTCTCGGGTTCGAATCCCGGCTGCGGCGGCTGCATTTATGATGGAGGCGGAAATGTTGTAGGCCCGTGTACTCAGATTTGGGTGCACGTTAAAAAACCCCAGGTGGTCGAAATTTCCGGAGCCCTCCACTACGGCGTCTCTCATAATTATCAGTAGTTTCGGGACGTTAAACCCCACATATCAATCAATCAATTATGAAGTGAGTGATTTTTGATGCTGAATGCTAAACGCTGACAAAATTAAAAAAATCATTTCAATGTCTGTTCAAAATGCTCCCAAGAATGAGCACGCCGACATCCAGCAGTTAGCCTTCGCGAAAATGTGATCACCGTAATCGCAACTCCATTCTGTGACATTTGGGTTATGGTCTAAAGATCAAGGACCGGCCACTCTCAGTAAATGCCTACGTAGCGACAAGCGAAAGGACAACTAAGGGCGTCATTCACGGCTTAGACCCCCACATGACGCCTGAAGCGCTAAAAGCCAATCTCCGCATACGCACACAAGGGGTCAAAATTCTGCAAGCACGTATATTTAAAAACACCAAGACGGCCATTATAACATTTTTTGAATGGATTACACATCAGTACATCTCTTCAGACGGCGGAGAACTTGCTTGCTATGCCTACAACCTTACCACCCAGGTATGCAGAGTGTACCATCAGGTTAGTCACCATTCGGACCTCAGCCCCCAGCCGGAAACCCAAGTGTCGCGTTTGTGGACAATGGGACCCTGCAGCCGGACACGTGCGCTCTCCGAAGTGTGCAGCTTGTAGCAAGGGTCATTTGGCAGGCGACCGAAGTTGCAGAAAGCGACTCGAACCTCCGCAGAAAAAAACCTCAAGGGCTAGTGTGCACCAGCCTACTCTGAACGAGACCTCACCGAAGCAACCTCAACACCCCCGCTGGTTCAGTTCTGATGATGAACAATCTGCCCAGGACCACTGGCCTGAGTTGCCAGAGACTCGCCCAATGTTCAGCTCTAGATACAGATCTGGATCGAGATCCCGGACCCGGAAGGACTCTACTCGCAAGACCCCACCCAATTTCCCCTCACACAAGTCACCTGAATCTGCGGCTCCAGACACTGCGATCAAGAAAGCGCCCGATCGTGGTGAAGTGAGCTATGCACGAGTTGCTTCTCCCGATGCTCCTATAACAGCAAATCAGGAATATCAAAAAATTACTAGTGAGAATAAACTCCTCTGTGAAAGCTTGACACAAATAAAACGAGAGTTGGCCTACCTCAAAGCTAACCGCGGTATGAAATCGAGCCAAAAACACTTTCTAAAGCAACCGGCACATCTGGCCAGGTTACGATTGAGTCGAATTTATGGAAGTTACATTACAACAAGTAATGCAGCAACTGCAAAGCATGCGAATCTTTCAGCAGCAAATGTATGCCGAATTTCAGAACCTAAAAAGTTATGTAGATGAATCTATCGCTAGCATAAGGGCCGCTGTTTTTAAACGGCCTAAAAGCAGCCTGGGTGCACCGTCTATCCGTCGTACGAAACAACACCCAACCTCGTACAGTGATAGCACTATCCATGGCGAGTAAAACACGAGCACATACCGAATATTCCGAAATTTGGCAATGGAATTGCCGCACCTTCCACAAACGGGTGGCCGCTCTACAACGATTTCTGAACGCGGCGCCAGTCAAACCTTATGTCATTTGTCTACAAGAGGTTGGTAATAAGCCAGTCAAACCGAGGGGCTACAACACAATATCAAATCCAGACTACCGTAATATCGCCACGTTGGGTTGAAAGTAAATATGGACCAGTATAGATTATCTGGTAACTAGCAGCATTAACCACCGAATCATAGGTGTACTACTGCACAAGTGTAGACAAGCAAAAAACATACTCACGATTGTGTATAGCTCCCCTAAAGAAAACATGGCCAATTTCGACGCACTCATTCGGTATGCCAAGAGTAATTCCAGCATCCAGGATCGACTACTGCTTCTTGAGCACTTCAATGCCCCTAACACTACCTGGCGCTACCGAACAGATACCCTGAAAGGCCGGCAACTCGAGCGAGTTCTTGATGCACATGGGATCCAACTTCTCGTACTCCCGAAACACCCGACAAGGTTGGGTGACAGTGTAAGTGCTGACATATTTCCTGATCTTGCATTCATAAATGATGTCGAGGTGTTCTGGAGCAACCTATGGAAGAGAATCTCGGCAGTGGCCATTACATTTTGAGCGGGTCGACAGCCTCCCCCGAAATTCCGCAATGTCATGGCCATGTTGTATTAACAGATTTGGTAACTTATCGTAAAGTCCCACTGCCCGAAATTTTACCGGATAGCGCTGAAGATTTGGTAACGGATATACGAGAGGCTCACAAAGCGACTTCTAAGCGGGTTGGGCTCACAGTGGAAATCCTGGTAGCTGATAGCAGTCTGAACAATATGTGCAAATCCAAGAGAGGGTTGACCAAGCGTTGGAAACAACAGTGACTCAATAGAAAATTGCGCCTTAAATTTGCTGAGATATCTGAGCAGGCAAACGCTTACGCGCAGCAGTTGGAGATGGCAAGCTAGGCGAATTTTCGCGACTCACTCCGAAAAATCTTACACAGCTTTAAGACATCGGCAATACTGCGCAGCATAATAGAACTCGGTAAAGACAAAACGGCAGCACACCAAACTCTTAAGAAGCTCGCCGGGGAATTTCTAGGAACAGATGACGTCCTCCTCACTAAGCTCCGAAACGAGTACATAGGTGCAGGCACCACTGTCCCGTGCACTTTAGCGTACCAAGGCCAGAAAAAACGCAGTGCTCGACGCACTGATCACCAAGTACTATTCGCGGCCGCGCAAGCAGCAAAGCGCAATACTGCCCCGGGACCTGACCAGAGAACGAACGCGATGTTTCGGAATCTGAGCGACGTACACCTGAAACAGCTTACTCGGTATTTTAATTAACAGGTATGGGAGAAGGGCGTGGGTTCACAACATTGGAATGAAGCCAAAATTATTTATATTCCGAAGCTAGAAAAAACACCCGACCTACAAAATCTAAGACCAATATCACTACCATCCTGTCTTAACAAATTATTCGAAAAGGTGATTGACACACGCCTCACGACTTATATTGAAGATCAGAACCTTTTTCCAACAAGCATGTTTGGATTTCGCCAGCATTTGTCAACACAGGACGTCTTCCTTCTACTTCGTGAAAAGGTACTCTGCAATACCACGGTTGATGCAGAATATCTTGTCGTAGCTCTTGATTTGAAAAGCGCATTTGACACTGTGTCTCATGAGATCATCTTATCTGAGCTAAATGACATCGGTTGTGGGCAACATATATGACTGCGTTCGCTCTTTCCTCACCTCTCGCACTGCTACAATAGGCCTAGGCAATACACGCTCAGATCCGTTTCCTATGCCCAATAAAGGCACAGTACAATGAGCGATACCACCCCCTCTTCACTTCAACATCAGCATGAGACGCTTAGCAAGAGGACTAGACAACGTTTAAGGGATAGGGCATGCGTTCTATGTGGATGATAAACTCTATGTATCAACACTGGCTCTTTGGGACAAAAAGAGCGAACCCTACAAGACGCAGTGACTGCTGTAAACGACTTTGTTTATCAGAGTGGAATGAGCTGTGCTCCTGATAAATGTGAATTTATTAGAATCCGAGGCAGAGGCTGCCGCGTTCACGAGCCGGTCAAATTCTTTCGAGAAGACCACAAGATAAACGAGGTACAGAAAATGCGAGTCCGCGGACTGTGGCTACAAAGCTATCAAAATCATCAAAACCCTCGGAACGATGGTGAAGCAGATCAGCCATACGATTTATAGAGTCACCTATCACCGAAAAGGTTTCAAGGAAGCTGAGAAGCTCCACCTGGTTCAGGCTTTTGTCCTCAGCTTGCTAACATGTAGAGTTCCTTTCCAGGAAATCAATAAAACTAATTTAAGTGCCCTAGATGCGTTTATACGAACATCGTACAAGGCGGCTCTCGGTCTCCCACTTGGAACGTCCACAGAACTTCTCTAAGCCCTCGGTATACACACTCATTGTGAGGAGTTACTCGCAGCGGTGCTCATTTCTCAACGAAATAGGCCTACCTTAACCACTACTGGGAGAAAATGGCCACGCCGTGTAGGTTACCCTGCTCGTCTTCAGTAGGTGGGAGAGGAACTGAAGTCCGTGGCTAAACAGCTACGTGAAAAGATTCTGGCAATGTGAGCGGCAGGTTCGGTTAGGTTTAAACAAGGTCTCCAAATGGGCAGAAGAAAATGGATTCCGACTGAACCCACAAAAAGCACGTGTTTCTTGTTCCACCGAAAGAGAGGCATGCACTCAGAATCTGACATTGAATGAAACGGTTATCGTCTGTCTGTTAATGCGGAGCATAAATTCTTAGGCCTAATCTTTGACTACAAGTCGACCTTCGTATTGCACATCAAGTATTTCAAAAAAATGTTTCAAAGCAAAGACGTTTTAAATGTGTTGTCAAGTTCTTCGTGGGGTAAAGACAGGCACTGTCTTATGAATTTGTATAGAAGCCTCATTCACACCCGCTTAGATTACGGGGTCGTAGTTTATCACTCTGCGACTCAAAGTGATTTGAAGATGCTGGACTTCGTGCACCGTTTGGACATTCGCTTTTCTACGGGTGTTTTCCGCACTGGCCCTGTGGAAAGCTTGTATGGTGAATCGAATGAGTGGTCACTCCACTTACAGAGATGTTAAACATCTTTTGTGTCCAACCTTAAGGTGAACACAGACAAAGAACATCCATCTCATTTCACAATCATTGATCGGTCTTATCCTGCCCTGTTTCACAGCCATCCTTCAATGAGGCAGCCCTACTCACTTCGTGTCAGAGAGCTCGCTGAGGAAACAGATGCGCCATTTCTGGAACACTGTTTGATGGCTCCTTCTGCATATCTACCACCATGGCAGTGGCAGCTTATAGACTGTGACATATCTTTTGCGGATGTCACAAAGCACGCACCTGTTGCACACATCCGCACATACTTTCATGAACTCCAACACAAATACAGTTGTCTCGAATTCTACGCCGATGCCTCAAAAACGGACACGTCTGTCTCGTACGCTGCAGTTGGCCCATCCTTTCCAGATGACGGTACTCTTCATCCAAACACAAGCATCTTTACTGCAGAAGCTCATGCGATACTTGCGGCTGTCAAACACATTAAACAAATAAAACTACAAATCCAGTGATATACACAGATTCCCTAAGCGTGGTAAAAGCCCTCAAAACCCTTAAAAAACACAAAAATTACGGTCTTGTATTTCTTTACTCACTCCTATGCACAGTATACGCACTCAAACAACATGTCGTAGTGTGCTGGGTGCTAGGAAACTGTCAGATCGGGGGAAATGTCTGGACGGATCAAGTTGCTGCATCTGCCCAAAACAACGCTGCTACCAATACATCTATAGCTGTCCCTGCGCTTGACCTGAAGCCCTACCTTCGATGGAAGCTCAGGGCGTGTTGGCAGCGGCTATGGCATAGACAAACACAAAACAAATACCATGTGTAGTGAAAAGGAATGCCAACATGCAAACTACTGCAGCGACATCGACACGTTGGCGCGAGGCACGAGCTAAGACTGCCTGGTTGCTGCTGCGACGCTGCCCGTATACCCGGGCCGCTCTTGCTGCTTCTGTACCGACGCTGATACCGCTTTCGACCTAGCATTTACATTATATTTTGGTGGAGAGTGCTGCAGTCTTCCCCAGTCCTGGAACTGCGTAGCCGAAAGCTGCCGTCCGTCATGCCTGACGACGCTGTCTTCAGACCCCCACCGGCTTCGCCACGCAGGAGCTGTGCCTGTGCCGAGCTCTTGCGAGAACCCGACATCTTCAGCAGCACCGACGAGAAGGACGTTGAGGATTGGCTGGAATCCTATGAATGAGCCAGCGCTACTAACAAATGCGACGATCCCACAAAGCTTGATACCATGATGTTTTATTTAACGGATGTTGCCAAGTTGTGGTACACAAACCATGAAACGGATATCACCACTTGGATGACCTTAAAAACCTGCATCGTTGATGTTTTCGGATGCCCTAGTGTGCGCAAACTTCACCCAGAACAACGCCTGTGAAGCCGGTCCCAACAAACTGGTGAGACATTCACCAGCTACATCGAGGACATCTTCGACCCCTGCCGGCATGTCGACCCGACGATGGCGGAAACTGACAAGGTACGACATATCATGAAAGGCATTTCCGACGGCGTCTTTGAAATGCTGTGCTTCAAGAACCCTGTCACTGTCTCGGAGGTCATCGAATTGTGTCAGAGTTTCGATGAGCTGCGATGACAGCGTCTTCTCACGCGACGCCCTAACGTCCCGGATGGCACCCTTCAAGCCTGACCACCACACCTGACTTTCAGTCGCTGCTATCGCAGATCAAGAAGTTTGTACGTGCTGAGGTCGCTCGTCAGCTATCACTATTATCAACAGTCCGCCAACCACCTTCACCTCTGCCAGCAAACATTCGCCAGGTCATCCAGGAGCAAGTTTGCACGGCTCTGCCATCTGCCCATGACACTTCACCGTTGCCGAGCCCTGTTGCCTGTGCCGAGGTAAATGCAACTCTAAGCTATGCTGAAGTGGTGGCTCGACCACTTCTTCAGACTTTTACCTCACTACCCTCAGCCGTGCCGCTGCGACCCACTCTTCGGTTCGGTCAGCCAAGGTCCGTCCAAAGTAGTTGACAAGGACAATGGCGTACACTCGACAATCGCCCAATATGTTTTGCTTGTCGGCTGCTTGGCCCCATAGCACGTTACTGCTGTCGGCGCGTCCCTGTCTACCGCCAGAGCTACGACCAGAGTTTCGAACCTGCCCTTTATGTGCCACCGTGCCCTTCGTTCACTGGCTCTCAGCCCCCCGACCAGACGTCATTGTACGCCGACCACCACCCTCCTGTTAACCGCCGCTCGCCATCACCTCGATGCCGCTCGCCCGCGCCGATGCGTCGTCATCCTTCATCGCCGGAGCGGGAAAATAATTGCCACAATTCCAGAGGCAGGAAATGCGTCGCCCGCGAAAAGACCAAGGCCTAGCACTTCACCAACGAATGTTCTGGACGTACATGTAGACGGCGCCGCTGCACTCGCTCTTGTCAACACTGGTGCTGCAGTTTCAATGATCAGTGCTACCTAGACTCTGCCGCTTGCTCAAAAAAATTATTACGCCACTAGCTAGTATATCACTTCGTACAGCCAGCGCAGATCACGTCACGCCGGCCGCTAACTGTACTGCTCGCACGGCGATTGATGGCCTCATCTATGTCGTTGAATTGCTAGTGTTGGATTTCTGCTTCCATGGCCTTATTTTGGGTTGGGACTTTCTCTCCGCTAATAAGGCCGTCAATGACTGCTGTCGTGCTGAGGTGGCAATTGAAGTGCTTGGCGACACTCCGTTGTATGATGCTCTTGAAACTGGGGACAAACTATTTGTTGCTGAAGACGTCATCATACCGCCGCACTCTTTTGCCCTTACCATGGTGTCTTGCAACTCGCTCGCCGAGTGTAGTGCCCTTTTCAATCCATCAGCTCTTTTAGTTCGTCGCAAGTGTTCACTGCTACCTTATGCCCGTCTGGAACTTCATGACGGCGTCAGCCGACTGGTCATCTTGAACCTCTTGTCATTTCCTGTAACACTACTTCGGCGTGAGTGCGTCGGGTGTGTTTACAGTCTGGACCCTTCTGCAATTATCGACATGCCGACTGGTCCTTCCACCAAACACGAAGTCACCGGAGTAACCTGTGCTTCTTCGCCGCAGACTACTAAGCCTGACGCACTGAGCAGCTTCATCGCCGACACTTTAACCATTTTGCAACGTGCTCAGCTTCTATGACTGCTGAACAAGTTCCGTTCTTCCTTCGACTGCCAGCGTACTCCCCTCGGCCGCACGTCAGCTGTGTGCCACCGCATCAACACGAGTACCAATGCACCATTGCGTCAAAGGCCCTATCGCATGTCCGCTGCCGAGTGCCAGGTCATCGACGACCAAGTAGCTGACGTGCTCAAGCGTGGCGCCATCCAGCCTTCGTATAGCCCCTGGGCATCTCCAGTCGTTCTCGTTAAGAAGAAGGACAGGTGAAATCGCTTCTGTGTTGACTACTGTCGTTTTAACAAAATAACTGGAAAAAGTGGAAAACATGCCTGTGCTACTTCGATGACGTTGTTATATTTTCACTAGATTTTCCAACCCATCTTAGCAGGCGGGATGAAGTACTGCAGTTCCTAACTGACGCCGGCCTTCAGCTCAACCTGAAGAAATGCCGCTTCGGCGCAAGTCAGCTCACCACCTTCGGCCATGTATCTAAAGAGGGTATTCTCCCTGACACCGCCAAGCTTGGGGCAGTTGCAGAGTTCCCTAAACCTGTGTCTCTGAAGGATCTGCGCAGCTTTTTTGGCCTCTGCTCGTATTTCCGCCGCTTTATTCAGAATTTCGCAATAATCACCGCCCCATTGACTGAACTTGTACGCAGTGACTCGAAAAGTTACGCTTGGTCACCCGCCTGTACCGATGCTTTTGAAAAGTTGTGCCGCCTGTTAACCTCGCCACCAATCTTGCGTAACTTCAACCCGACTGCTCCGACTGAGGTACACAGCGATGCCAGCGGTATTGGACTTGGCACCGTGCTCGCGCAGCGCAAATCGGTATTCCAGGAGTACGTAGTCACATACGCAAGTCGTACACTCACCAAAGCAGAGAACAACTATTCTGTGACATAGAAGGAGTGTCTGTCAACTATATGGGCTCTAGGTAAATTTAGACCCTACCTATATGGTCACCCCTTTGACGTAGTCAACGATCACCATGCGCTTTGTTGGTTATCCACGTTGAAGGACCCCTCCGGCCGTTTAGCTCGCTAGGCTTTGCAGTTGCAAGAGTTCAACATGCGTGTTGCCTACAGGTCTGGTCGACTTCACGCTGATGCCGACGCTCTATCATGCTCACCCGTGTCCTCCGAAAGCTCTGCATATCTTCACGATAGTTATAGCGCGAGAACAAAACGACGACACAGAGACAATAAAAACATAAAGGACACGAGCGCTCGTGTCCTTCGTGTTCTTCTTGTCTCTGTGTCGTCGTTTTTTTTTTCGCGCTTTAAATATCTTCATTCCATACCAACTAGCCCAAGCTGCCACACTTCTGCATGTCTATCTGCCATGGACAAAATGGTTGCGTTCCCAGAAAACTGACATGGCGTCTGAGCAACGTAAAGATGACTGGATCAGCTCTCTTCTGCGATTCCTTTCAGACCCGTTGACTTCTCCATATTCTCGAACGTTGCGCCGTGAAGCGGCTCAATTTGAGATCCGTGATGTCCTCCTTTATCGCAGCAATTACAAGTCTGACGGCCGAAAGTAGTTACTGGTCATACCTCGCCATCGTCGTGCTGCAATATGTTTAGTTTTCCACGCTGACCCTCAGTGTGCACATGCGGGCATCTTCAAAACATACGTTCGGCTTTCCTCCCGGTTTTATTGGCGAGGCATGTACACTTTTTGCGCAAGTACATTCAGTCATTCCCGCAGTGCCTACGACTGGAAGCTCTGCCTCAGCATACATCTGGTTCAATCCAGCCAATCCCTTGCCCAGTCAGGCCTTTTGACCGGATTGGAATCGATCTGTACCGGCCTCTTCCAATCACGGCTTCCGGAAACCGTTGGATCGTTGTCGCTGTCGCCTACTTGACGTGATACGCAGGAACAGCCGCTTTGTCTGCTGCCACAGCACGTGACGTATCTCCATTTCTCCTGTGGAACGTTATTCTCCGTCCCGGCGCACCGCGTGAACTTCTCAGCGACACAGGACGTGTATTCCTCTCTGAAGTCGTCAACACACTCCTTGCCGAATGCCGTATCATTCACCTGACTACCACCGCCTACCATCCGCAGACGAAAAGATTGACGGAAAGATTCAACTGTACCCTAGGGGACATGATATCTTAGTATGTTGCCTTAGACCACTCCGATTAATACCTCATTCTCCTTTTTGTGACGCATGCATATAACGCTGCTACACAGGCAACTACGGGCTTTTCGCCATTTTTCCTGTTATATGGCTGAGACCCTTTCACCACACTAGATAACATTCTGCCCTACCACCCAGATTCCTCCAAGTCTACGCCTATCTCTGAAGCTGCCTGCCGTGCGGAGGAATGCCATAAGCTCGCCGAGTCGTTTACAACCATCGACTAATGGAGACAAAAATCTCGACGTGACGATAACCGGGCACTCTTGCGTGGCTTTGGGTTCGCGCTGTGCCTACAGGCCTTTCCTCGAAGCTTGTTTCAAAATACCAGGGAGCCTATCGCGTAGTCTTGCAGTCCTCACCTGTTAACTATATCGTCGAACCCGTTGCGCCATCCACAGACCAGCGCTTTCGGAGTCGTGAAACCGTTCACATACAGCGGCTGAATGCATATTACGATCCGCTCGTACTCTGTTCACCGTGAGTAACCAGGATGGCTCCTTTTTCGACGGGGGAGGCATTGTAGTGAAGAGGAATGCCCACTACTGCAGCGACATCGACACGTTGGCGCGAGGCACGAGCTAAGACTGCCTGGTTGCTGCTGCGACGCTGCCAGTATACCCGTCCAGCGCTTGCGGCTTCTGTACCGACGCTGATACCGCTTTTGACCTTGCATTTACATTATACATGTAATAAAACCGATACTCGGAAATGGGCCACCAGTATACAAATCACACTACACGCAAGTAACGCTGACCAGATTACAAATAGGACACACACACAGCACACTTGCATATTTGTTGACTGGCGGCGAGCAACCCCAGCTGTGAGAGATGCGGGGAACTGCTTACAGTTTTTTATATACTTGTTCAGTGCAATGAGCTTAACTCTCTAAGAGAAAACCACTTTTTAGTACCCTACCAACAGCAACTTCAATTACATCTTATCATGCTCATCGGTAGAAGTCCTCTTTTTAAGCTTGAATCGCTGTTCATGTTTTTAAAAGATATATATAGCTTTCACTGCATATTTCGAGGTGATCCGTAGCACGACCTATGTACAGAGGTCGAGGCTGTGGTGGTTCCATTAAACACAGCAGCTGCCTCGCTGCCCTTGGGCTCAAGAGCATGCATTGACGAGTCATTCTTGCTAATCTCATTTCCTCAATGTAGTTTTATCATCACGAACACGGTGTTTAGTTCCACTGCACACATTTCATGTCACTTCCATCATTTTAAATAGTTGCATGCTTTAACTCACCTCAGGGCGTGGAACTTTAGGCCTCTTTACAGCAACAAAACATTATCTTAGTTCACATCCCGTAGTATTGCATAAAATCATCCACCAATACAATTTTATCAAGATTTTTCATGGCACTCTTTGGCCAAGTATGGTCCTTGCGCCATTAAAACCCATATATTATCAAGCGGCCCGAACAACTATGTGCTCGCAGTCGTACGAGCGGCCCCGGGTCAAGGCCTTCTGACTTGCGCCACGGCACGAGCCACGTCCGCGAATAACGCTGAGGCTTTAGCTATCGCGCTTGCTATTAAAACTAAGAATATTCTGGGACAATCGTCCCTTATTCTCACCGATTCTATGGCCGCATGTAGACTGTTTTTCACGAGAAGACTACCACACAGCACCATTCGCCTCTTAGGACCGGACCTAACGCAAGACCATGCTATCATCTGGTGCCCGTGTCACGCAGGACTACGCAGCAATGAGAGAGAGGGTGGCGCGGCTCGTGCTTTAACCAACCGAGCGGCCTACCACTCCGACGACAGCCCCTTTCTACCGCGAGATATTCTTGAAAGTAACAGCTTGAGCGACAAAGGTACAGTGCACCACACACAGCTTTATCTGGGCGGGACTCTTATGACTGGCGCCGTATACAAACAAGCACCTATCTAAATCTATTGTTGAAGCATGCCATTCACACTGCGATGTACAGCGATAGTTGGCTGTGATGCTGAGGCAGGCCCTCTTTCGCCGACATAACGTGGGATTGTCAGAACAGGCCAACCGAAATTACCTTGCCACAAATAGCCGGCAAAATTTCCGCAAGGGAGCAGTGGGAGATTTTGCTCGCCAGCGAGGATCTCGGGGTGCAACTAGCGCTCTTCAACCAGGTGCAGCTGGCCGCTAAAGCCAGTGGAGCCCTGGAATAGGAGCCCCACTCACATGCTCCCCGTATCTTCTTTTTTTCAATAAACGTTTTGATATATATGAGTCCATGGTCAAGCGCTGTCAGAAAAACGCGATTCAGAATACGTGATTTCATCAGAAAAAAGGAATTTCATCAACCTGCGTACTACTGAGTGAAATGTCTAGATTTCGATTTTTGTCGATATTTTCCAGACATGAAGAATGAGAGGAATATTGTGAGTAGCACATGCTACTCCGAAGGCGTTGATGACTGGAATCACGTGCACAATGCGAGCATATGGTGTGCGTGAAAACAAAAGGGGGTGACATTCAGTTATTAGAAATATGTCGGGTCACAAGCTGAATGAACTATTCTGAAATAAACAAAAAGTGAAGTTTTAGCCAGGCAAGCATTGTCACTTAGAAAACACAATGACCAGAAATACGTAAATTTGAATCTGTAGCCTCAAGGCTTGAAGATAAAACAGGCTGAAATGTTTTCGCCTATATAGAGGGCATAGAAAACAAATTTTGAATTCAGTATTCTTCCCATCTAATATTTCGTTGCAAAGTGTACAAATCGTATGAAATTTCTGGTAAAGAAATGCTGTTCGGTATAGTCTTTTTATTTGCTCTCCTGTCGACCACAGCTCCTACAGGTAAGATATTGGTTGTTGCGTAACACGCGTTGCATGTATTTCTGGGGGGAGTGCTGCGTAAACCGAAGTGCCAATGTAGATATTTCAATGTCACGTTAGTTATTAGTACTGGTCTTAAATGAAGAAAATTCACTTGAAGTTACTGCTTGAAAATTGTCTTGGACAATCGACATCTTTGAGGAAAGAACAGGAGAGAAAGGATAGAACCAGTCTAGAACAACCGGTACGCTACCCTGTACTGGGGACAAAGATGAGGAAGTTTAAAGATGAAGAAAGGGAGAAACAGAGAGGAGAGCGCGCACCCCGACATTGACATGCATGGTCAACATCTGCCAGTGCAGACCGAGCACAAGTTTCTTGGACTAATATCAGACACAAAACTAACCTTCATCCCACACAAGTATTTGAAAAGCAGGTGCTTAAAAACAATTAATATTTTGAAAGTATTGTCACACACTGCGTGGGACAGCGACAAGAAATGTCAGATGAATTTATACAAAAGCCTCGTACACACACGCCTAGATTGCGGTGCTATAATCTATCAGTAGGCAACACTATCAGCCTTGAAGATTCTTATCTGTCCACCATCCAGGCATTCACCTCTCTACGGGTGCTTTTCGAATTAGCCCTGCGGAAAGCCTGTAGGTAGATTCGAATGAATGGTTGCTCGACATACAAAGATCTTACCTGTCTCTTGTACTTTCTGAAGGTGAAGGCAAAGGCAGACACGAAACACCCCTCTCATTTCACAATTAAAGATTTGTCTTGTTTTCGCTTGTTCGAGAACCGTCCTTCGTTAAGGCAGCCCTACTCGCTCCGTGTGAGGGGCCTGGCTGAAGAAACAGGTGTGCCTCTTGTCGAACACAGTTTGATAGCTGCTGCAGCATATCTGCCACCGTGGCAGTGGCAACCTATAGAGTGTGATGTCTCTTTTGTTGAAGTGACAAAGCACGCACCACTTGCACACATATATACATACTTCCTAGAACTACAACATTAACGCACATGCCCTGAGTTCTTTACCCATGCGTCAAATTCCAACACATCTGTGTCATATGCAGCGGTAAGCCAATCCTTTTCCGAGGCCGGCGTTCTTCATCCTGATGCAAGCATTTTCACAGGAAAACCTTACGCAAATCTGGCAGTCGTAAAACACATAAAACGGATAAAATTACAAAAGACGGTAGTACACACAGATTCTCTAAGTGTGGTTAAAGCCCTGAAACCCCTAAGAAACGCATGAACCCCGTGCTGGTGTACTTTACTCAATTCTGTGCACACAGTACACATCAAAACAGCATGTAGTTGTCTGCTGGGTGCCAGGGCACCGTGAGATACAAGGGAACGTTTTGGCCGATAAGCTGGCTGCTTCCGCCAACGACACTACTATTAATGCATCAATACCAATCCCTGCACTTGACTTGAAACCTTTTCTAAAACGAGAGCTCAGGGGGTATTGGCAGAGCAAGTGGGATAGACACAGAGGCAATAAACTCCGTGCTATTAAAGCCGTAACGAGGTGATTGGCCGTCAGTATCAAAATCATGACACGCAGAAATAACACTAACAAGGCTTACAACAGAACATACGCACTCTACACATTGATATCTTATATCTACCGGCATTCCACCATATTGTGAGAGATGTGGAGAACCACTTACCGTTCTCCACATTCTCGTCCAGTGCAATGAGCTAGATTATCTAAGAAAAAAGCTTTTTTTACTGCCTACCAACAGCAGATCGCGCTACACCCTGGAATGCTCATTGGTAGAGATCCTCTTTTTAAACTGCAATCACTTTTCACGTTTTCAAACGATTTTCATAGGTCTCATCCCATATTTCGAGGTGATCCGTAGCATGACCTCTGTACCGTGGTCGTGGCTGCGGTGACTACATCTTCATCATGGTTTTACTATCATGATATTTTGCCATCCACTTTCACTGCACATATGTCACGGCACTGTCGTGAATTTATTACTTCTATGTTCTTACCCGCGTTAGCACGAGGAATTTCAATGCCCCTTTACAGCCACGCATCATATCATTGTTCATATCTCTAGTCTATTGAAATGGTGCTCTTTGGCCGTCAAGGGGCCATAGTGCCATTACATACCACTCATCAACAACCCCCGTGGCGTACAATGCACCTTTCTGCTTAGTTGAGCTACAGGCCTCACTTAACTACTACAATAAGTCTGCCCCAGGCCGCGACCGTGTGTCATATGAAATTCTAAAACACCTGCCTATAGAAATCCAAAAAGCCCTTCTCTGCCTGTATATTGCTGTATGGTTTTTCGGTGAGGTGCCCTCGACCCAGAAAGAAGCCAAAATTATTCCTGTTCTAAAAGAAGGCAGAACCCGTCCTCAGTTTCAAGCTACAGTTGTCTTTGCAAGGTCTTTGAAAGAATGATAAACAGGCGACTTATGCACTTCATTGAAACTAATGGCCTACTTGGCCCATACAAGTGTGGGTTTCGAGAGGCTACGTCTACCACGGACCACCTTGTCCATATCGAGGCTCCAATTCGTGATGCTTTCGTTCATAATCAATTTTTTTTCTCTGTGTTCATCGATATTGAAAAGGCCTGTCATACAACGTGGCCCTTTGGCATACTGAGAGAGCTCTCACACTTTGGTGTACGGGGTAGAAGTTTTGACATAATCGAAAGTTACTTGACCAATCGCAGATTGTGTGTTCGATTAGGCACTGCTTTGTCACGAACATTTGTCCTGGAAACAGAAGTGTCACACGGAAGTGTATTGAGTTGCACTCTTAATAGTTAAAATGAACTCCTTGCACCTCGGTATCAATCGTAATATGCTTTACTGCACATTGTTGATTATGTACAGGTTGCTTTCAAATCATGCAACCCCTCAATGTGTAAATGACACTTTCAAGTAGGTTTCAACAAAGTTTCTCAATGGGCAGATCAGAATGTTTTTAAGCTGAACGCGCAAAAGAGCTCGTGTGTCTTGTTCTGCCGGAAGAGCGGCGTTCCTCACGCCCCGAGATTGACCGTCAACGTCTGTCTGTACAGTCTGAGCATAAATTTATGGGTCTAATATTAGACACAGAACTAACCTTCATACCCCAAATCAAGTATATAAACTTGTGCTTAAAGACATTGGATATTTTGACAGGGTTGTCACACACTGAGCGGGATAGTGACAGGAAATGCCTGATGAATTTATATAGAAGCCTTGTGCGCACGTGCCTCGATTGCGGTGTCATAACCTACCAGACTGTGACACCATCTGCTCTTAAGACGTTCGACACCGTCCGCCACCTCCGTCCACCAACTTTCTACGGGTGCTTATGAACTAGCCCCGTTGAAAGCTTGTACGCAGAATCAAACGAGTGATCGCTAAATCTGCAGGGATGTTATATGTGTTTTACATATATCTCAGGGTGAACGCAGACGAAGAACATCCCACTAACTCCACATATTATGACATGTCCAATTGTACCTTGTTCCATAACCGTCCTTCGCTGCAGCTGCCCTACTCACTCCATCTGAGGAGCCTCGCTGACGAAACAGGTGTGCCACTTTGAGGACACCGTTTAATGGCTCCCGCAGCATGTCCGCCACCTTGGCAACGGCAGGTTATAGACTGCGATCAATCTTTCGTGGAGGTCACTAAACACGCACCTACTGCACATACGCACGCACTTCCTCGAACTACAACACAAGTATAATTGCGCAGAATTCTTTGCAGATGTTTCTAAGATGCTTCACATTGGCATGTCCTATGCAGCTGTTGGCCCATATTTTACAAATTCTGGCATACTGCACGCCCAAACAAGCCTTTTCACCGCAGAAGCCTATGCGGTATCTGTAGCTGTCAGGCATATATTGCAAATAAAACGCGCGGTTGCGTACCCAGATTCGCTGAATGTTGTGACACCTCCTGAAACACTAAAAAGCATAAAAATTTTGTACTTGCGTTGCTTTAATGTCTTTTATGCGGTATTTACGCCCTCAACCGACATGTTGTTCTATTCTGGGTGCCAGGGCACCATGAAATCGCTACAAACGTGGCAGAACACCAGCTAGCTGCGTCTGCGCACAACCATGCACCCGCCAGTACACCCACGACCGTCCCTTTTCTTGACATGAAACTTCTCTTACGACGGGAGCTTAGCGCATGCTGGCAACGCCTATGGGATGGGCAAGCAAACGACAAACTTAAACCGATGCTTGGAAATTGGCCACCAGTGTCCAGATCACGCCACACACATGTTATACTTACAAAAAAGCAGATAGGACACACGCACTCTACACATTCATACTTTTGGTCAAACGATAACCAACCCATCTGTTAAAGGTGTGGAGATCCACTAACGGTACTCCACATTCCAGTTCAGTGTAGTGATTTAGACGATTTGAGGTAAAAGAAACACTTTTTGTTACCCCACCGATCGCAGCTACCACTACATGCGATCATGCTCATCGGTATAGGGATCCGCTGTTTAAAGTTCAGTCACTTTTTAGGTTTTTTAAAAGGTTTCCATACATTTTACCTCATATTTCAAGATGATCTGTAGATTGACCTCTGTACAGAGGTCGTGGCTATGTTTACCCTCTCAACCAGCATTCTCATTTATTTCACCTCGATGCGTTTCACGTCACCGCCAAGATTTTAGTATTTTTAGTGTCAACCCACCTCAGGGCGTGAAATTCTAGGCCTCTTTACAGCCGTTCAACACTACCAATGTTCATATTGTGTTCATATTACTAGAATAACGCACCATTGCTTTTCCCTCATTATTGTTCATGGCGCTTTTTGGCCATCACATGGACCTTGCGCCAATAAATACCATATGTTATCATATTAGACAATATCCAGATAGGCTTTAAAACGCACAACCTTGCAATATGCGAGAGTCAGATTCAGCTTGGTCTGAATAAGGTGTCGAAATGAGCAGACGAAAATGGATTCAGCCAACGCCAGGCCCCAGCACTCCTCCTTTCCAGCCATGCGACGTCACCCTACTCTGCCCGAGGAAGCGAGCCACCACTCCCCAGGCAACGTTCGGGCGACCTGCGTGAGATGGGGCTAGCTGCGACTTTCCCAGCATTCCTCGCTTTTAATGCCTCGGTGTTTTTGGTGCTGTGTGGCTAAAGAGCTCCTCACTGGCCACACTTGCCATTTTTCTTCGCCGTTATTCGTGTGGTGCTAAATATTTTTGTTTTTCGGGCCTGTCTGCCACATATTCGGAAGAATGGGACGTTACTGTGTACCGAACTGCAAAGGGAATTTTGACACTGGCCCCAAAGTACGACTGTTCGAGTTCCCTCGCGATCCTGAGAGGAGATCATAATGGCAGCGAGCTGTGTGGCGTGGCGACATAGATGTTGCAAAGCTTAATAATCCACTGGTAAGTGTTTGTTTTTACGTATGTCACCCAAAAATATTTGGGCACAGAAGATTACTAGCTATGTAACGTTTTGCAAAAATTCGGCTGATAGTAGGACCTATCACCGTGGGAGAAGGGAGCTATCTCTCTGCATATTTTCCACGTGGTACCCACGAAACATGAGGGCATTCACGCACTTTACATGCACGGGACTTGCTGTCATGTGGTTGTTTTTCTTAGAACTTGTTGTTGAGCTAGTTGGAAACTCGTCATGTAGATACTTAGCGCAACTTTGTATTCCTTCGAAAAACACGCTCACATTCACACACACATCTACGCAAATTTAAAGTGCGTTATTTGAGTGGATGCGTGTTTTTCAAGGGAATACGAAGTTGCGCTAAGTACTTGCAACACTGTTTGTTTTTGCGCTCACTAGAATTTCAAGTGTTAACGTGAGAAAGCCTATATCAGACCGGACTTGTGGCATCATTTTGTTTGGTTGCTTGCATCAGCGCAATTTTGTTCAAAACGGATTGTGTTGCTGCACTCTTCCTAGTATGGAATAAGACACCACAATTTTCGATAGCGACGCCTGAACTGTCCTAGTTTTGTTAGATGTGCACAGAGGCACAATTCACGTGAAAACAAACTGATTTTGATTTATGTCTTTTGTGCAGGTATGCGAATGTCACTTCAAAGAGGAATATCTCCGCACAACGACAAAATATACAGATTGTGACGGTCGCACCATTGAATTGAAGTCAAGATGAAGTTTACGCGACTCACGCACGATGCTGTACCTACAATTTTTGCGGACAGCCCTGACTACCTTTCGGATACTCACCAATCTAGAGAAGAGCCAGGAATGAAGAAAAAACGAAGAGAAGATGAGCAACTTCAGAAAGCTATTGAGGAGTCCGTGCTGGCGCACAAGAAGGAGTTGGAAGAAAACAAGTTAACATGCCTAGATGACATAAATTCTCGCCTGAACCTGCTGCAAGAAAAAAATATTGATCAGTTGTGAACGCTGACGGCCATGTCATCTTTGCGCACATCGAGGCAACAATAGAAGAAGCTCCGAATATCTTATTTTGTCTATAGTCATATTATCGGATATGTCTGTGCGCGTCTTTGTGGGAGCTGCTAGCCTTAATACGTCTAACAAACTGCTTGGCATTACAGAAGCAGTTCATGACATGCGTATCCTGGTGCAACTTCTGAATGGCGTGCAAGAGTACTGTCGTAGAAGAGATTTTGAAAAAGATGAAAAAGTGAATGGAGTGTTAAAGCTTGTGGTTTCTCTCCTCGAGGATATTTGAAAGGAAGACCTTTTGGAGGATGAAAGATTAGAAGCAATAATGTTTCTCGGGGAACGGTGCCAGCTCCTGATGTGCCGAAGCAAAAGGTATTCAGCTGAACTGTTAATTCTTTCAACTTTGTTTTACACTATTTCTCCCCATGCTTACAACTTTTTGCGAAGCAGTGGTAACATCGTGTTTCCTCACCCTTCGACAATTAAACGTGTGTGTGCTGCCCATGATGTGAGCCCTTTGAAGGAACAAAATCAAGAAGGGCTCTTACGGTACAAGAAAAAAAGGGCCAGCCTACTGAAGTTGCATGAAAGACATTTCACGTTGATGCTTGATGAAATACATTTGTAACAATTCTTTTACTACAAGGCAGGCAGGTTAACAGGAGCTTCTGTTAACGGCACTGAACCAGCGAAAACAACGCTCGTTTTTATGGTTCAGAGTTTACTGTCAGCATTTAAAGATGTAGCACACATATTACCAGTGTCTAAAATTACAGCTGAAGAACTACATAAGGTGCCAAAAGAATTAATATTCATTCTTTAAGATTGTGGCCTTCACGTAGTGGCAGTAATAACAGACAGTAACTCAATTAACAGAAAGGTAATGTCACTGTTCGCAGAAAGCAACCATTTAGAAATAGTGTATCCTCATCCAGCGGATACTCAGAAACCTTTATTTCACATTGTTGACACAGTGCATTTGCTAAAATGCATTCGAAATAATTGGATTCACCAGAAAAATTCCGACAAGTGCCTGTAATATCCACATTTTGATTGTTATGGTGACTAGAACAAAAGGCTGGAAGGTGCATCGGTCACAACATTAGGAAAACTGCATCACGCTGAAGAAAATAGTGTTGTGACAATTGCTTATGGGCTAACTTACAAGGCTCTGAACCCAAGTAACCTAGAGAGACAAAATGTTAAGCTCGCTCTCAAGATATTTAATACCTTCGTGTCATTGGCTTTGAGAAGTCAAGATGAAATTTTGCATTTGGTCCTTGCTGATGGTGCAGCAAATTTTATTGATCTAATTGTAAAGTGGTAAAACATCGTGAATGTGAAGAATCCTCATAAAGGCTGCAGGCTAAAAAAGGTGGGGCAAGAGTCAGTGCGCAATATCAGCTGTGAGCAGCTGCAATATCTGGACAAGTTGTTTGGCTGGCTTGATTACTTGAAGGACAGAAACGTGCAAACGGGCACTCTCACAAAATAGATTCACACAGAGACTCACACACAGGCTAACTACGTATGCCCTGATCGAGGTGCCGAGGTACTGCTTAGAGGAACTTACTTTTAGATACGTGCTCCTCGGTAAATTCTAAACTGACTCGCTTGAGGATCAGTTTGGGAGGTACAGGCGACTATGGTGTTCGCACTATAACGCGTCGATAACATATTTGTTAGAGGCTGAGGCTAAGATCCGCCTACAAAACACACTGATTTTGGCCGACATGCCTGAATCACCCAGTCAGAATGAAAATGAGCCTAATGTTGAAGAGACAATCAGGAAGTACGACATACGCTTGACCAATGCAGAATTAAACAAGCCACGACAGGACATGGCTGCATTGGTCTACCTCGCCGGCTACTGTGCACACGCAGCTCTTAAACGACAACCATGTGATAACTGCCGTGACATACTGACAGTCACAGAACGAGAGCTAGAAGAAAGTGAATATGTGCTGATTGACAGCATCAGTCGAGATGGATTGAAGTTCCCACAGCCAGCTGTAATTCATGCAGTCCTCTACACAAAGGTTGTTTTTGACCGTGTCACTAGTAAAGAACATGAGCTTCTGTTTCACGCCGAAAGTAATCATCGATTGACTCTACTTAGTGTTCTTATGTATTTGTTGAATGACAACGAAGAATTTGATGCTTGTGCAGCTGGCCACACTCCAGATTCAGTAATGAAAAATGTTTTGCTGTCAGCCATTTAGATCCTGCTCAAAAACTACGCTTTTCTGAGGAATGAAGCGCTGAGCAAAAAGAAAGTGAATGGAACGAAAAGAAATATATTTACGTTGAAATGATAATGTGTTTGCATTTCTGTGTGTATGTGTTTGTGTGTGTATGTGCATGTGCATTCACTCCCGAAATAAAATTTATTTTTTGTTCTGAAACTATTGTACGTTTGGTATCACTCTCCGAACTGCTTGGAAATGTGGATGGTGCACAGATTTAAAGAACAGTGATGACAGAATTCTGCATGCTGTAAGAATTATGTTTGGTATAAATTCCAATGACCAAGGTGACCAGATATTACAACTCATAAGATATTCCAACCTGTAAACCGAACTACAAAACAACAAAAAAGCTTTCAGGTTTGTTTATTAGAATAAAAGCGTGTCGCGTACCATTAGGTGACAAACACCAGCTGTCATGTCCTGCAAACAGAAGACAAAAAAAGGCAGCGAAAAATACATGGACGCACTACAGCTATATGTGCGAATGTACATATGCGGTCGAGACAAAAGGCACCTCTGCGGTGGAATGCCCCAAGATATGATCCAGCCTTACATTAGCCTCTTGATTATCGCATTGACTTATTTAACGCGAATTAAAGAAAAAGCTGCGATTATAGGTAAAGCGACCGCTGTCAAGAAGCGCCGCGTACGGGCTGAGTATGGTGACGTCATGGAGCAGTGCGGGGCCTTCAGTAGTCTAGGTGACGTTGATTCAGCCTTTACCAACAAAAGAGCACCTGCGTCCTATTTTCCAGAAGGCAAGACCTACATTAAGATCCAGATATTGACCTCCAGGGCAATCGCCTTCCGATAAAAATGGAACGAATTCCTTGGAGTCATACTAGACATGAAATTAACATTTGTATCGCACATCAAATATATTAGAAACAAGAGCATGAAAACAATGTATATTCTAAAGGTTTTATTGCGCACAAATGGAGCAGGGAGAGAAAATGTCTGATGAGTCTGTACAAAAGCCCTATACTCACGCGCATAAACTACGCGGCTATAGTCTATCAGTTTGCCACACCAAATGCTTTAAAGATGTTGGATTAGGTCCACTTTTTGGGCATCCGCCTTTCTACAGGCGCCTTCAGGATCAGTCCAATACAAAGCCTATACGTAGAAGCAACCAACAGTCGTCACAGTAGCAAAGATCATATTTATTGTTGACGTAAACTTTCTAAAAGCAAATGGAAACAACAACATTCAGCATATTATGCTGTAAATGATCTGTCCAGCTCTTATTTGTTCCTTAACCATTCTGTTTTGGCATAGCCATTCTGTCTAGGTGTAAGAGCTCTGGCTGTGAAAATGAACGTGCGGCTGTTTCAATATCAGATGATTGCTCCTGTTGAACAGACCCGCCGTGATAATGGCAGCTTATAAACTGTGATTTGTATTTTTTAGAACTCACGAAGCACGTCGCGTCCCCACATAGTTATACACTTTCTTGAACTTTAGCATGAATATTTTTGTACTAAATTCTCCACAGAAGCTTCCAAGTCTTATGATAGCGTATCGTACGTAGCGGTCGGCCCATGCGTGTCAGAGGCTGGCATACTACGTTTTTAAATACAAACATATTAACGGCAGAAGCATACGCTCTATTAGTGGCTATTAGCTACAATAATCAAGAATACCTAAGGCAGTTATATACATGGACTCGTCAAGCGACGTGAAATCACTGAGAACATTGAAAAAACACAAAAATTGTGTGTTTTTTTAGATATTGAGGACAATGAAATAGCTGACTGGCTAGCCACATCTGTCCATACAGACGGCTATAAAACATCCTGCACTGGGCGTGAAGCCCTTTCTGAGCAAAGTAGTTCAGTCACACTGGCAACATCTAGGGGTAGTCAAACATAAAATAAGCTGCACATGGTCAAGGCAGAGCCAGGCAACTGGCCACCAACATCAAAAACAGGTTGCGCAGAAGTCACACTCTGTATATACAAAAAATAGGGCACACTTACAATACTCGCGTATGCATGTTGTCCGGGGGTGACTCGCCTAGCTGCGATAGATGTGGTGAACCCCTGACAGTGTTGCATGTTCTCACACAAAGTGCAGAACTAAAGCTGCTTAGAAGAAAACATTTTATATTTATTTATCAGCACACAATTCCTTTCCACCTTTTAATGTCTTAACTCAAAGCACCTCTCATTGAACACGAGTCACTTTTAGAGTTTTTAAAACATGTGTATACTTTCAATGTCATCTGACCAGGTAATCCGCAGCACGGCCTCTGAACAGAGGCTGCGCCCCGCCGCAGCTGTCTAGTGGCTAAGGCAATCGGCTGCTGACCCGCAGGTAACGGGACCATATCCCGGCTGCGGCGGCTGCATTTTCGGTGGCAGCGAAAATGCTGTAGTCCCGTGTGTTCAGATTTGGGTGCACGTTAAAAAACCCCAGGTGGTCCAAATTTCTGAAGCCCTTCACTATGGTGTCACTCATAATCATATGGTGGTTTCGGAATGTTAAACTCCCACATCAATCAATCAATAAATAAATCAATCAAACAATCAATACATTAATCCAATCAATCAATAAATCTATCTATCTATCTATCTATCTATCAATCAACAGAGGCTGCTGTTTCGATACCTACTCTATAGAAAGCACCGGCCACCCAGCCCTTACTCTCAAGGGTATTGAAGAGGCATCCATGCAAGTCAATTTTTCTTACAGAGCTAATTATACCACCTTCGTCACCCAATTCAATTGCACTCAATCAAATATATCTCATGGTGATGATGTCGATAATGTGTGGTATTTTATGCCGCAAAGGTCGTTTGATGACCAAAGAGCTCCATTTCAATAAACTAGAGATGTGAACAATGACATAGTGCGTGGCTGTAGAGGGGCCTTAAAATTCCTCGCGGGGTAAAAACGTGGAAGTATTTAAAATCACCACAGTGTCATGAAGTATTTCCAGTGAAAGCGAATGGCGAAAGGTCATGCTCATAAAACCACGGCGAGGATGTAGTCACCGCAGCCGCACCCTCAGTACAGAAGTCGTGCTATTAATCGGCTCGAAATATGCAGTAAAAATCATGTACGTCATTTAAAAACTTAAACAGCTATTGAGGTTTGAAAATTGGATCCCTACCAATGAGCATCCCAGGGTGTAGTGGGAGCTGGTGTTGGTAGGGTAGTGAAAAAATTGGCCCTTTATCTGCATGTACTCTGCAGATGTCATCGAAAGACGATAGTCTTGCGTGTGGAGGAGTGAACAAGACTTTTATTTCATATTCTGCGCAAGAAAATCAGTGAATGCTATTCTGGAGGCGCTGCGTTAGAGTGCCTCGAGCGTGCAGCGGAGGCGAACGAGTGCATCAAGTCACGTTACACGGGAGACATAAGTGACATCTGGCAGTTATCTTAGAAAACAAAGCGCATGACTCTGAGATGGGTGTGCGCGCCCATCTCAGAGCTGATAAGGTGTAGAACGCAAGGCGATGGGTAGGTGCCACCTTCGCTTCGTTTTAGCAAAGCGTTGGAAACACTCGCCTTTCCGTCCAAGCGTTGCATGGTCAGCGCAGCGTGATAAGCGCTATAGTCCTAAAAATGACTTATGTATGCCTTTTTTAGTGAGAGACGCACATGCAGAATATATACGTGTTGTTATGGTGCCCCAGACATACGCAATAATTGCATTTTATATGACAATTGCACAAGCATGAACGCTCAACCTTGAGTAACATAGGTGGGTGCTGCGGATGAGGTCGGTTGTATCAAGTACCCATATGCCATTAGGCATGGACAAACAGGCAAATAGACAGACAGACGGACGGACGGACGGACGGACGGACGGACGGACGGACCGACCGACCGACCGACCAGAATTTTTGCGTCGAAGGCCCCCAAGAAAGACTATCGTCTTTAAAAGTGCTTTTCTTCTCAGAGAACCTAACACGTCGCACTGTACGAGGATGCAGAGAACCGTAAGTGGTTCTTCACATCTCTCACACATTGGCAGATCGCCACCAGACGAAAGCGAATCAGTCTCATGATTTTATATATTTGTTTTACGCAAGCAGTGGTGCATAATTTTTGGCCCCCATACAGCCGCCTAACACCATCATCGTTCACACGCCAATCTTGTTCTGGCGCTCTTTCGCCATCAGAGACACTTGCGCCAGAAAGCACCATTCATCATCATCATCCAATGTTTAATCAGCACTGAATAAACGCTTAAGTATTGGGCCTTTTGATGTGTTTTTTAGCTAGAAATCCAGCTTTATCAGTGCATTGGTGGAGATTTATATTTGAATATCTGAAGCGCGGTTGTCTGATAGGTCCTCCAAAACTGGCGTGAAAAAGTAGAAAGTCGCAATTATGTGGGACTTGACATGGCCGAGCAGGACAGTAGCAGTTAGACGTGCTCGTAAAAAGGCCGGTAGTCTCTAGAAAATTTGTTTAGGGGTGTTTATTTAGGTTTATTTTACCTACGTGTACCACCCGGCCAATCATGGTAAATTCATGTAAACTAAACGATGCCAAAATTTGAAAAGAATCCTTTGAATGTCCATTAAAGATGCCCCGAAGGATGAGCACGCCGATATCCAGCAGTCTGCCTCCTTCAAAATGCGACCGCCAAAATTGGAGTTCAATTCCGTGACATCAGGGTCTGAAGTCGAGTGCCGTATACGCGATGCGTCTAAACAGGAAAAAACTGATTTCATAAACTGCATGCTAATTGAGTGAAATGTGTGGATTTAGATTTTTGTTGATAATTTCAGGGCACGAAGAACAGAAGGAGTCCCCGCAGGGGCGCCTGTGAAAGCAGGCGTTTGGTGTGTAGCGACACCACGGACCTGAGCTAACGGTGGAGTTCTGACTCCCTCCCATGCCTAGCCGTGCGTGGCTCCGCCGTGTCCGGGGAAAAGGGGATCCTGGTGGTGGAGCCGACGCCAGGTGATCGGACCTTTTGGCCCACTGGCAGAGGCAACACACCCCTTTGGCCCCGGCTTCACGTAGACGGCACTCCCGGATTGACCCGCCCGGGGGGAATCGGCAGTCGCTTTTTCCTGTCTCCACCTCACATCTTCGTCTTTTCTCTTACTTGAAATCTTTCCTGTCCTCTACTCACTTCCATTGACTTCCGTGTTTCCTGGCAGCAAGGGTTAACCCTGTGTGGCTATCCTACTTTGGATACACCATATTCGGTTATAGTGGCGGCGTACAGCTGGCGCCTGCAGGGCCTGTACTTACAGACCCTGCAGCGTCTTCTTGTAGGACTCCATGGTGGGTGGCTGGCGCCGCTGCCGAAAATAAACATTTACATATGGCTAGTTCCTTCCCCCTACTCCCTGATCACCCTCAGAAAACAGGGCGCACCGATGAAGTCTTCCAGTTTTTTGGTCACCGGAAAATATTTTTTCCCAGATTCCACGTTATCCACGCTGACACACCCGGTAAATCAGTGCGAACGCTTTCACCCTTTCTTGTTTCAAAGTCTTTGACGGAAATTTTTAGCTCAGGATATAAAGCATCGAGAATGGCAAGTGGTGACCTCCTGTTGGAGCTCCACGACCAAAAATAATATGAGAGACTGCCTAATCTAGTGAAATTCGGATATACCAAATTAATAGTAACACCACACCGAACCATGAACACCACCCGTGGCGTTGTTTCAGATGATGACCTGTTAGGGCTGACGGAGGCTGAACTCCTGGAGGGTTTTAGCGAACAGAATGTCATCAGCGTGAAACGAATTAGGATGAGGCGTGATGGCAAAGAAGTCCAGACAAACACCTGATACTTACCTTCAATTCATGTGTACTGCCCGACTCCGTTGAGTCTGGGTATATCAAGCTTCGAGTGAGGCCATATATACCAAACCCTCTCCGATGTTTCAAATGCCAGCGGTTCGACCACAGTTCACAGAACTGCCGAGGCTGCCTAACTTGCGCGAAATGCAGTGCCCAAGAACACACATCAGATGCCTGTGAAAACTCTCTTCACTGTGCGAACTGTAATGGGGAGCATGCCGCATACTCATGGCCATGCCCACGCTGGAAAAAAGAAAAGGAAATTGTCACAATTAAAGTAAAACAAAACATTTCATTTAGGGAGGCACGAAGGCAAGTGTCCTGCCTACCAGAAACCAGCTTTGCCGAAGTGGCGCGTCAGGGGGCAGCTCCGCGACAACCCCCGGCGCCTGTCTGGCACACGCGTAGTGAGCCAGCGGTGACGCCATCCGCCCCCTCGGCGGTTGCAGCCAGTGCTGCTCCGCCATCCAAGAAAGACTCACCAACCTCCGGGCTGGTAGCTGCGAAGGTCTCGTCTTTTGAGGCGAGGCCCTCAAAACAAACGCAGCGCTCGCAAGAGCGCCTGTCCAGTGCCTCGCAAGAGGCAATGGACCCAACACCGGGCGTGAGGGTGCAGCCAGCGCCTAAGGATCGGCGGGACTCCGTCGACCGATCCAAAAAAAAAAAAAATCTCGTTTCACGGCCTCTGGAAAGGGTCCGTGAGCTATCTTTCTATCCTTGAGCACACAGCGCAAAACACATCTAAAATGGACACACAGATCTTACAGTGGAATGTGAGAGGACTTCTCCATAACCTCGATGATATTAGACAACTTCTTAATAAACATACTCCAAAGGTGCTGTGTGTTTAGGAAACACATCTCAAGCCCACACAAACAAACTTTGTAAAGCTATGCACTTTCAAGGACACAATTTCAAAGCTTCGTTGATGAACTTCCTCCGCCATATATAGTCGTCGGTTATCTAAATGCACATAATCTTCTATGGAATGACTCCCCTTTAGGTGCGCGAGGACGCCTAATAGAACACTTTCTGTTTTCGTCAGAGACATGTCTACTAAACAAAAAAGAACCAACGTATTATAGCACTACACACAACACATACTCTTCCATAGACCTGAGTATTGTCTCTTGTACATTAATTTCATATCCTGAGTGGTTCGTTCTCAAGAACCCCTTTGGGAGTGACCAATTCCCAATTATGTTGAAGTTAACAAAAGAAGATACATGCTTGCCTGACTTTTCTCGCTGGAACACCAAGTCAGCCAACTGGGAACTGTTCCGAGAAATTACATTTTTAGACGGAGATGAGATTTCTGATTTTAATACAGACGCTGTAGCATACGTAGCAGGTTTTATTATTGACGCTGCAGTGAAATGTATTAAGCAAACTAACGGAATGACCAATAAACGTCACATCCCGTGGGTGAAGGACGATTGTCGGAAAGCGCGCAATAGACAAAATAAAGCTTGGAGACTACTCCGAAATTACCCAACGGCTGAAAACCTCGCCAATTTCAAACAGGTCAAGTCCCAAGCCAGAAGAACGCGTCGTCTTGCAAAGAAAGAAAGTTGCAATAGGTACATCTCTGGTATAAATTCTTACACTGACAAAACGAAGGTTTGGAAAAGGGTAAATAAGTTAATAGGTCGGGAGTCATACCCCCTACCCTTGGTAAGTAGCCGAGGGGAGAGCCTGGAGGAGCAGGCTGACTGCCTAGGCGAACACTTTGAATATGTCTCAAGTGCATCACGTTACACAGAAACGTTCTTAAGATTCAAAGAACGCGAAGAGTGGCAACCCCTTAAATGTAAACGTCCATCCAGGGAGGCTTACAACTGCCCATTTTCATTAGCTGAACTTAAGGCATCTCTTGCATACTGCAACAACTCGGCGCCAGGTGGCGATCGTATTATGTACGAAAAGATCAAGTATCTTCACCCCGAAGCACTAAAACACTTCTAACCCTCTTCAATACCATGTGGTAAGCGGGGTATATTCCATTGTCATGGAAAGAAGCCACAGTCATCCCGGTACTTAAACAAGGCAAAGACCCGTCTTTGGCCGCCAGCTACAGGCCAATAGCGTTAACAAGCTGACTATGCAAACTATATGAGAAAATGTTAAACCGGCGCTTAATCCACTTCCTTGAAAGTAACAGTATACTAGACCCCCTAAAGTGTGGTTTCAGAGAGGGTAGGCCGACAATACACCACCTTGTTCGCATAGAGACATATATTAGAGATGCATTTATTCATAGGCAGTTTGTACTTTCAGTATTCTTAGACCCGGAGAAAGCGTACGATACCACATGACGATTCGGGATTCTACACAATCTTGCCGCCATGGGCAACCATGGGAACATGTTAAACACAAATGAAAGCTATCTGTCTAATCGAACCTTTCGCGTAAAAGTAGGAAATGCTCTCTCTAGATCATTTATCCAAGATACTGGTATTCCGCAAGGGGGCGTGCTTAGTTGCTCACTCTTCCTTGTATAAATGAACTCCCTACAGTCAGTACTTCCAAGCGCGATGTTTTATTCCGTGTATGTTGACGATGTGCAGATGAGTTTTAAATCATGCAATATATCTATCTTCGAACGACAAGGGCAGCTTGGAATGAATAAATTGTCTAAATGGGCGGATGAGAATGTTTTAAAATGAACAGAAAGAAAAGTACTTGTGTACTCTTCTCCAACAAACGAGGGGTAATGCCACTACCAAATACTGCGATCAAGGGAGACGAACTCTCTGAGAGCAGCGAGCATGATTTCCTGGGAACCATTTTAGATTCTAAGCTCACGTTTACTCCCCATATTAATTATGTAAAAATGAAGTGTCTGGAAGCGATGAACCTCCTAAAGCTCCTATCACGTACCCCCGCAGGGGCGCCTGCGCAAGTAGGCGTTTGGTGTGTAGCGACACCACGGACCCGAGCTAATGAGAGAGTTTTGACTCCCTCCCACGCCTAGCCGTGCGTGGCTTTGCCGTGTCCGGGAAAAAGGGGATCCTGGGGGTTGAGCCGACACTGGGTGATTGGACCTTTAAGGCCCCCCGGCAGAGGCAACACAGCCCTTTGGCTCCGGCTTCACGCAGACGGAACCCCTGGGCTGAGCCACCCAGGGCAAATCGGCAGTCGCCTTTTCCTTTCTCTCTCTCCCTACATCTTCGTCTTTATCTCTCACTTTTTATCTGTCCTGTCCTCTAGTCTCTTCCGTTTACTTCAAAACTTCCTGGCGGCTAGGGTTAACCCTGTGCGAATAGCCTACCTTGGCCTAGGCGCATTGGGTTATAGTGGCGTTGTACCGCTGGCGTGTGCAGGTTTCAGCATCCGCAAACTTGTAGCGTCCCCTCATTGGGCTCCGTGGTGGGTGGCCGCCAATGCTGTTGAACAAATATAAGACAGGCATGCATGGAGCATTCCCCCTAATGTCTGATCGTACCGGCTTAAAGCGGGTACGCACCGATGACATAAATTTTTTCAACCAGCCAAAAGAAACATTTCCCCACTTCCACGTCATTCACTGCGAGAAAACGGGAAAGCAAGCCAGGACCGTATCACCATTCGTAGTTGTCAGGTGTCTTACTGAAACTCTCGGGGCTGGAAACAAAGTAGCCAAAATGGCTAGCGGAGACCTTCTCCTCGAAATTCGTGACAAAAAACAATTTGTAAAGTTAGACAGCCTCTCAACGTTTGGTGACGTTCCGATCATCGTAACACCACACAGATCTATGAACATAACTCGCGGAGTGGTATTTGACGCAGACTTACTTGACCTGACCAAAACTGAACTTTTGGAGGGGTGGAAGAGCCAAAATGTCACTAATGTACAGAGAATTATCATCAGATGTGGTAATAAGGAAACTTCGACAAAACACTTAATACTCACGTTTGCAACCAGTAAACTACCAGAATCTATTCAAACAGGGTACACGAAGACACCTATCAGGCCGTACATACCAAACCCTCGTTGTTACTTCCAATGCCAGAGGTATGGTCATGGCTCTAAAACTTGTCGTGGTCGCCAGACTTGTGCACAATGTGGAGTCCTAGGCCACGTGTCTGCGAACTGACAACAACTGCCACACTGTGTAAACTGCGAAGGCAACCATGCCGCATATTCACGCTCCTGCACATACTGGAAAAAATAAAAAAATAATTACGTTGAAGGTGAAGGAGAACATTTCATTTAAGAAAGCATGGCGAAGAGTAGCACCATTCTATGGACCTACATACGCTGATGCGGCGCGTCAGGGGGCACCACCAGCCCTCACCACTCCTTCAGCCCGCGCACACCGAGCCGGCGGTTGTGGCACCTGCGCCCAAGGCGGCTGTAGCCCAGGCTACACCGCCTACTCCCAAACAGAGACCAGAGACTCCAGAGTCCTCGGGTCTCAAGGCCTCACCTCACCAGGCGAGGCCCGAAATTCGAACTAACAGCCCGCATGTGCGGGCATCCAGTGCCTCCGAGGAGGCAATAGATACGTCGGTACCCTTGGTGCCGAAAGAGCGGCGTGGCTCCTTGAACCGGGCCAAGAAAACAAAAAAAGCAGATAACAGGGCCTGTTGACAGCCCTGTTAAGTCAACTCAAACTCCCTGTCTAAACAGCCACTAGCCTTTCGTACACGCAGCACTATTTTACATTCATCATGAACACTCAAATTATACAATGGAACGTCAGGGGCCTTCTCAGAAACCTTGACGACATCCAAGAACTCTTACATGAACACTCACCAAAAGTGCTGTGTGTACAAGAAACACACCTTAATTCAAAACACACAAATTTTCTTCGTAAATACGTTATTTTTTGAAATGACCATGATGATGCCATGACATCATCCGGAGGTGTTGCCATCATAGTGAATCAAGGAATTGCATGCAGACACAACTCCAAACATCCCCTGAGGCAGTAGTTGTTCGAGCCGTTCTTTTTGATAAACTGATCACAATCTGCACTATTTACATTCCTCCTAGCTATCAGCTGCAAAAACGGGATTTACACTCTTTATTGATCAACTTCCGGAGCCTTATGTTCTCCTTGGAGACTTTAATGCGCATAGCAGGCTATGGGGTGACTCTCGGTATGACGCGCGAGGTCGACTGATTGAACAGTTCCTTCTTTCGTCCAGCGCGTGTCTCCTAAATCAAAAAGAACCAACCTATTATAATCTAGCTAATAACACCTACTCCTCCATAGACCTAAGCATAGTATCTCCATCTCTTGTGTCTCTACTCCAGTGGAAAGTCGTCAGTAATCTGTACAGAAATGACCACTTCCCCGTAGTTTTGAGCACAGCTACAGTAACTAAGTGTCCAACACGTGTTCCCATGTGGCTCATAAACAGAGCCGACTGGGAACAGTTTTATACCATCGCTCGTCTAGGTTGGAATGACATATGTATTTTAAACATTGATGTTGCTGTCAACTACTTCACAGCGTATTTGATTGGTGCTGCAACAAAACGCATCCCACAAACAAATGCACACCCTGGAAAACGACAAGTGCCATGGTGGAACTCTCAATGCAGAAACGCGCGCAAACAGCAAAACAGAGCTTGAAGGTTGCTTCGGAACTCACCGACAGCCGAAAATCTTGACACCTTCAAGAAAATAAAGTCTCAAGGCAAGAGAACGCGTCGGCAGGCCAGAAGAGAAAGCTGGTAGAAGTTTTTGACAGGGATCAATTCATACACACAGGAGGCTAAAGTCCGGAACATGGTCGGTAGGATAGCAGGAAAACAAGTACACACACTTCCACTCGTAAACACTCAGGGTGATACCTTGGAAGATCAGGCAAGCTTCCTCGGTGCACACTTCGAACAGGTGTCCAGCTCGTCCCAATATACTGACAATTTCCAAAAATACAGAACAAGAATAGAAAAACAGAAACTCGAACACAAATGCGCTAGCTACGAGGCATATAACCAAGCTTTCAGTCTATCTGAGCTGCGAACGTCTCTAAACTACTGCAGTACTTCTGCCCCAGGTTCTGACCATGTGGTGTATGAAATGTTAAAAACCTACCAATCGAAACACGAAAACCCTTACTTTGTTTGTACAATGCTATCAGGTTTTCTGGCACTACCCCTACCTCCTGGAAAGAGGCTATTATTATTCCCATTTTAAAAGAGGGCAAGGACCCTTATTTAGCTTCAAATTATAGGCCTATTGCACTTACAAGCTGCTTGCGCGAAGTCTTCGAAAAATGATAAACTGCCGACTTGTACATTTCCTTTAAACAAACAATTTGCTCTACCAATTTCAGTGCGGGTTTCGAGAGAGTAGATCCACCACAGACCACCTTGTTCGTATCGAGGCACAGATTAGAGACGCCTTCGTCCATAAACAATATTTTTTCTCTGTGTTTCTCGATATCGAAAATGCTTATAATACAACATGGCGTTTTGGAGTTCGAAGAGACCTGTCCCACCTTGGCGTGCGCGGAAGAATGTTTCCCATAATCGAAAGTTAGCTGTCAAACAGGACATTCCGTGTCCGAGTGAGCACGGTTGTTTCGCAAACATTTGTTCAGGAAACAGGCGTGCCACAAGGTGGTGTACTTAGCTGCACACTTTTATTCATCAAAATGAATTCTTTGCGCTTGTCCATTCCTCACAATATGTTTTATTGTACATATGTCGATGACGTCCAGCTTGGCTTTAGATCTTGCAATCTGGCAATGTATGAGCGACAAGTTCAGTTAGGTTTAAACAAGGTCTCCAAATGGGCAGAGGGAAAGAGATTCCGACTGAACCCACAAAAAAGCACGTGTGCCTTGTTCTACAGAAAGAGAGGCATGCACTCGGAACCCGACATTGAACTGAACGGTCAACGTCTGTCTGTTAATGCGGAGCATAAACTCTTAGGATTAATCTTGGACAACAAGTTGACCTTCGTACCGGACATCAAGTATTTAAAAACAAAATGTTTAAAAGCCATGAATGTTTCAAAAGTGTCGTCACGTACTACGTGGGGTAGTGACAGACAATGTCTCATGAACCTGTATAGAAGCCTCATTCGCACCCGCTTAGATTATGGGGCCGTTGTTTATCAGTCTGCGACTCAAAGTGCTTTGAAGATGCTGGACCCCGTGCACCATTTGGGCATTCGCTTTTCTACGGGTGCTTTTTGCACCAGCCCCGTAGAAAGCCTTTACGTTGAGTCAAATGAGTGGTCGCTTCATCTACAGAGAACTTACATGTCCTTTGTATATTTTCTTAAGGTGAAAGCAGACAAGAAGCACCCATCATACTGTACTATTAGTGATCTGTCGAGCTATATTCTGTTTCAAAACAGGTCTTCGATGAGGCAGCCCTTCTCAGTTCGCCTGAAGGGTCTAGCTGAAGAAACTGGAGTGTCACTTGAACACAGTTTAATGGCTCCTGTAGCGTACCCGCCACCCTGGCAGTGGCAGACTATAGATTTCGATGTGTCTTTCCTAGAAGTTACAAAACATGCACCTATTGCCCATATCCGCACATACTTCCTGGAACTTCAACACAAATACACACGTTCTGAGTTCTTTACAGATGCCTCCAAGTCTAACTCCTCTGTGTCCTACGCTGCTGTCGGCCCATCCTTTTCGGATCTGGCCCTCAACACCCAGACACAAGTATCTTCACAGCGGAAGCTTACGCAATACTTGTGGCAGCTAAACACATCAGGCAATTACAAATACAAAAAGCAGTAATTTATACAGACTTCCTCAGTGTGTTAACGGCTCTGCACAGTGTTAGAAAACAAAAAAAAACGGTCCTTGTCTCACTTTACTCCATTTTGTGCACACTCTACACACTCAAACAACATGCTGTAGTGTGCTGGGTGCCAGGGCACCATGAGATCCAAGGCAACGTGAGGGCGGATCAGCTTGCTGCATCCGTCCACAAAAGCACCGCCACTACACCCATATTAATCCCGGCCCTTGATCTGAAGCCGTCTCTCAAACGAAAGCTCAGGGACTACTGGCAGAGCATGTGGAATAGACACACACAAAACAAACTACACATTATTAAGCCACACCTTGCCCATTGGCCACCAATATCAAAATCAAGTCATACAGAGGTAATACTAACGAGGCTCAGGATAGGACACACATACACGACACACACATATCTTTTGTCCGGTGGCGATCCACCATTGTGAGACAGATGTGGTGAAGCATTAGCAGTCCTTCACATGTTAATCCAGTGCAAACACTTAGAAACTCTAAGAAAACAACATTTTCCATTACTTTACCGACAACATATACCTTTACACCCTGCAATGTTCGTCGGTAGGGAACTGCTTTTTAGTCATAAATCATTGTTAGCGTTTTTAAAAGAAATTCATAATTTTCATAACATATACCCGGGCATTCCGTAGCCCGACCTCTCCAGAGAGGTTTTTGCTGCGGTAGCTACACAAGAAAGCACTTGCCTCATGGCCCTACGCAAGGGTATGAACGAGTGAGGTACTTGTGCTAATGCCATACATGCCCACCATCGTTTTTCATTATCACCAACTTTTGTCACCTATTCACACCACACACACCTTTCACGGCATGGTCATGATTTTATTGTATGTTTTTACAGCCTTACTGCGAGGAATTTTTGGGCTCTTATACAGCCGCTTATCACAATCATTGTTCATTATTTTAGTGAGATGAACTGGCGCTCTTTGGCCGTGAAATAGCCTTTGCGCCACAAAACATCAAACATCATCATCATCATCATCCTATCACGTACAACATGGGGTAGAGATCGAAAGTGTCTCTTGAACTTGTACAAAAGCCTTGTCTGGTCTTGCCTTGATGATGCCTCTATAATTTATCATTCCGCAACGCCAAGTGCTTTGAAAATCCTAGACCCCGTTCACCATCTGGGTATCCGACTTGCAACCGGTGCTTCCAGAACAAGTCCGATCCAGAGTCTCTATGTAGAGTAGAATCAGTGGTCACTTCACCTGCAGCGATACTATAGTAGTTTCACTTATTTTATAAAGGTACGCGCAAACATAAAGCATCCTTCTTATTCAGCTATGGATGATATGACCGCTGCCACCCTCTACCATAATCGACACGCAGCGAGAAAGCCGTTCTCTTTGCGTGCAAAAAACTTAAGTGAGGAAATTGGTGTTCCGCTTCTAGAACTTTGTCCTACGCCCACAACAAAGCATTTACCGCCATGGCAGTGGCAGCTTATACATTGTGACACTTCATTTGCCGAGATCACTAAACACGCACCAGAAGCACATATTAAAATGCATGTCCGACAACTCCAGTCTAACTACTCATGCGTAGAGTTTTTACCGACGCTTCTAAGTCGCATGCAGGGGTGGCTTATGCAGCCGCCGGACCATTCTTCTCGGAATCCGGTGTACTGTACCCGGAATTACGTATATTTACGGCTTAGGGTTATACACAAGTGTCGGCTGCGAAGCATTTACGGAACTCAAACATACAAAAATCAATTATATTCACAGACTCGCTAATGCATTAGGATCCCTTTTGAGATTAAGAAATCCGGTGATAAATGAGCTGGATTCCGTTCTGTGTACAGCATGTATGTCCAACCAGCATGTTACTATTTGCTGGGTACCTGGCCATCGAAGCATCGAGGGCAATGTGTTAGCTGACCAAATGACCACGTCAATTATATTGTGCCCTATTAACCCCACTGCTACTGTCCCTGCAACAGATCTAAAACCCTTCCTACGTAAGAAACTGCGAAATCACTGGCAACGCGTGTGGGACACAGAAATAAATAATAAGCTTCACTTGATCAAGCCGCGGTTGGGTTACTGGCCCTCCGCTACAAGAACACGGTGGACTGATGTCCTATTCTGTCGCCTCAGAATAGGACACACATATGGTACCCATAGCTTTCTTCTGACTGGCGATGAACCTCCTTCGTGTGGTAGGTGTGGCGACAGGCTAACTGTCCTCCACGTCCTCCAGGAGTGTGCCGAAGCTGAAAGAGAGAGAAAGAAATATTTTGCTTTAGCATACCGCTATCATCTCCCTCTACATCCTAATATGTTCCTCGGCGAAGAGCCGCTTTGCGACGCAAAATCAGTCCTTGGCTTTTTAAAAGATGTATTATTGCATGTTTTTACCCAACAAGTTCATAGCGCATCCTCTATCTAAAGGATGCCGCTGTGATAGCAGCTTTCATTGAGCCCAGGCCTCCATGCTCTTGTTTAAGGGCACTGCAGAGGCACTAGTGCTCCATGCCAAGTTTTTATTTCATATACGTATCATTTTTAAAGCATTTTATGTCTCCTCAGCACACATCATTTGTCATTGCTCTAATTTTACTCTATATATAATTTATGCGCCTACAGCGACTGTTTTTAGGCCCATTTACAGTCACATCAAATCTGTTTTAGCCATACTGCATATCGCACAGTTCATTATCATCGTTCTGGCACTCTATGGCCACATCTTGCCCTTGCGCCAATAAACTTCACTAATCATCAACAGAAGGAGTATCGTGAGTAGCGCATGTGACTCTCGAAGGCGTCCACGACTAGAGTCACGGGCACACTTCGAGAAAACAGTGTGTATTAAAACCGAAGGGGGTGACATTCAATTATAGCTGGAACATATGTCGAGTCACAAGCTGCGTGAACTATTCTGAAATAAACATAAAGTGAAGTGATAATCAGGTAAGCATTGCCATTTGGAAAACACAATGGCCAAAAATGCTTAAATCTTATTTGGTAGCCTCGATGCTTGGAGATATGAGCGGCTCAAATGTTTTCGCCTATATAGGGGGTGTACACAGCACATTTGTGATTCAGTATACTTCCCATCTAAGATTTTATTGCAAAGTGTGCGAAGTGTATGCTGTTTCTGGTAAGAAATGCTAATTGGTATAGTCATTTTCGTTGCTTTCCCAGCGACCACAGCTCCGACAGGTAAGACATTGTTGCGGAACACAAGTTGCATGTTTTTCTGGGTGCAATGCTGCTTAAACTGAAGCGCAATTAGTGATATCGCAATGCCGAGTTGGTCCTCAATACTGGCCGTACATACAGAAAATTCACCTAAAATTACGGTTTGAAAACTGTCTTAGACGTTCCACAGTCTTCGAGAGTTCAATCGTCATTGTCCGTGAATTCATCCCTGAAACTATGTGGTCTGGTTTGAAGACAGCGTGTGCTCTGCCACAGACTGCCAGAGCGACGAGTTTGGGAACGCTCAGAAGAAACAAAACAAGGCGTGGGCATTGCACCACAGTTCTGTGACAGCTTACAACCCAAAGAACGTCCAACTTGTGAAACCCCAAAGGTGTGCCGTAGGCTCGCAGGGAACGTCGACAGGCTTCTCCCGAAGCGTCGATTTGCACATTCATTAGGAAAGTCTGGATAGTGAATGGGCAATAAAAACGTTCACTTTGTTTAGAGCACCATCTTCTACGATGTCCGGGTCATCGACACGGAAGATAGCTGGATAAAAAGGCAGTTCACTGAGTACTGCCATATCCTAAGAACAACCAGAAGCATCAAAACCTCAACTGGGACCTTGCCGAGTCTATACGTGCATGGTCTGCGGAAGCAGTGGAGAAAACACCGTAGCAACAAGAAAGACGGCAAGGAGGACGATGGAGATCGGTCACCACTAAGAGAAGTCACTAGCCTCTGAAGATGAGGCCTAATCAGTCCCGAAACGTCGGGTTAGTCTTTGGTTTTCAATTTTAACATTAGTAACTTTGTACTTAAAGTGGCTGGAGAGTTTATTTTATTCGTATGAATTTTCATCAGGCCAGGCAGATATATGTGAAGTATGTTCACTTTCAAATAGTTATGACGGTGTTACTCTCTAGGGGCCCATTACTAGGGCAAACTTTTTAAGCAGGCGAGGCATGTGTACTTGCGAGTGCTGTTCAGTACATTTTCCGTCGCAGGCACAAGATTTCACAAAGCATTGTTGATTCTTGGTAACAAAGGCTAACTATAACCTTTAAACCTGCAGTAAATGACGGGGTATTGAGCATATAGGTCTGCTTTATCATTTCGTCAGGTGACTCGACATGATGAAGTAGGGACTTTCCCCATATGAAGTTCATGTATTCAATTTCGTGCATACGTATGGAGTTCTTGACTGCGTTCTGGATCTGGCGAGCTGATTTGACCATTTGGATCCAAGTTTGAGCTTCTAGTTGTAGATGACGCCTTTTAGTTTGCGCAATCCTGGAAAGACGAGACCTTTTTTATCACGTTGTAGGTGTGTTGTTGCCGCAGTGAAGCAGTTCTACGAACTAAGCACAGTTTACCTGTGATTGAGCTGCTCAGTGACTGAATACGTCATCTTCCACAACGAAGAATTTTGTCTCAAATGTTTCCTTGAGGCTGGCCCCCTGAAGTTAAATGCACCTCGATCCTTGTTTATGAATTCAGCAAAAATTATTTTGGGCTGTTTTTTTTATCTTTTCCAGTTCACGGCGCAATATGAGTGAACAGTTCGCACCCTTGTCCTGCTCGAAGACCGTGGGCGTCTATTCTAATTTTACTGTTCCGGTCAAGCGATCTTCTTTATTGCTGCTATCTGACAATGCTTCGAACTAGAAGTATTCTGTCTGCCTGTCTGCATTGGCTTCAAGTGATGCGACTTCTTGCTTTTTTGTGGTGGGACTTGCAACTCTGACTCTATATGAAGCTTAAAAATGATGTATTTTGCGATTTGACAGCTTTTCTATAGTACCAACTTTCTTGGGAACTGCTTAAACTTCTGCTTGACAGCTCACGCATGACTAAACTGTTTCGCTTTGCTCTTCATCTTGCTCACGAGCTCGGTACATTTCAACAGTAGTGGCAAAAGAAGCGTTTTCCGACCGAAGCCTTTCTTGAAGTTTCCTGTTTCTTATTCCCAGAATGATTCTGCTTCTCAGCGTACGGTCCTCCAACTCTCTGAATTCACATCTCTATGCCAGTGCACGCAGCTCAGTAAACCATCGTTAAATTGCTCGTTTTCTCTCTGGTCACGTTTCACAAACAACATTTGTGGTACGCTAGGTTTAGCGCTGCTTTCTAGGATGCTTCGAACTTTCTCTTGCATACACAACGTCGTTCATTTCCTTCCATAGCTTGAAATATGAAAGTACTGTATGTTCTGCGCCCGTCCTCTCCTACACTGAGAAAAAATGCAGCACATTCAAGGAGTGAATAATGATGAGTGGTGCGCAGCGTCCACGCGTTCGTCCGTCCGTTCATTCGTCCGTCTGTCGGCCTGTCCGTTCATCTATCTGCGCTTCCATCTGTTCGTGCATCCATCCTACTTCCATCCGTGCGTCCGTCTGCGCTTTCGTCTATGCGTCCATCCGTGCACCCATTCGACCGCACCTCGGAATCCTATCGACGAGCACGAGTCGCAGTGACATTACGCACTCGGCTCCCCTCGTCGTCCATAGTCCGACAGTCAGCACGATCTGGCAAGCGCACTCCTACGGCGATGATCCAGGAGAATGAGAGATAACGGGTGCGCCGGTGGAGCCCCGCGCATAAGCCGATCGGAGAGCAGCTGCACTGCCATCGCCATCTAGTGTACCTTCACCCAACTGCCGTATTGTACGCATGTCTATGGAACAGCGCCCTCTTGGAAACGAAACGAGAAATGGAATGCGTACAGCATCATTTAATATATCTTCAACATACAACAACCAGCATCATTCATTATCAACCAGCATCATTTATTATATCGTCAGTTTGCACGCCTCTTTGTGGAACAGCGTTATCTATTGTATGATAAGGAAGACGCTTCTGCGTACAAAGGATGGTCGATGATCGACGCCACTAGAGCACTGGCCAGGCCTCACCATAAGGAGCTTCGCCCCTAAAGAAGTGGCTGTATGTACCTCGTTGAACGGCGTGTTCAGATAAGTGGCCGTCCCGAAAAGCTAGAACTCATGCCTCCATATCTTCCAGCTCTGCCAAACTTCTCCCGTCGTGTGCTGGGTTCTCGGGGGTGGTGCTATTGTAGTAACCGGAGTGGTCGGCAGCAGATGACGTTGGTGTCCATTGTCTGCCATGACATCGTACTCCTAAACCTCGTTGCACATAGGCTGCCAAGATGTGCGATAGCTTTTTACTCGTTGGTTGCGTGCCGTTCACTAATCATCTACTTCTGGCACCAAGTGGATGCGCCTCACCATGGTGCCGAGAGGAAGAACGTTTGTTCAAGAATGCAGTAGTTAAATACATATTAGAAAGGGGGGGGGCGCTAAGCAAGCACCTGTGCCTAATTGTGCACCACCTGACAATAGATAGATAGATAGATAGATAGATAGATAGATAGATAGATAGATAGATAGATAGATAGATAGATAGATAGATAGATAGATAGATAGATAGATAGATAGATAGATCTATCTATCTATCTATCTATCTAAGTTGGACATGCAACTCACTACGCTTCTGTTGCTGTTTCAGGAACCTTTATATATCCAAGACTGTTGGAAAGCAGGAATGACGACGGCAACCTTTTGCTTTATATTTGTGATGACCTAATGCTTAACCTTCGTAAAAGCAGAATAATTGCGAAAGACTTCGTCATTACATCATACACTGAAACTAGTTCAGACAATGTGATCGTAAGTTTCACTCGACTAAGTGTCTACCATTCGAAAAATTGTTTTTTTTACTAATTTTAACAGTGCGGCTGTGTTAGCTGGTCGTAATGTGTCTGTTGAGTCTCCAAACTATTGTCATCATAAAAGATCACGCACACCTTTGCTCCTATTCGCGGACGTGTCAGATGCTTGGAACATCGCGTCTGCACGATGTTTTGACGCAGACATCGCAATTAGATCTTGCAAGACAGTAGGTCTTTCGGACACCTTTCTGAGCGCGGTAGGTATTCTGGAGGTAAGCCAGCCAGGAGTCAGTGAGTCATTGAAGAACTTTATTATGAGGTCCTGAGAAGTTTAAGCCACCAGGGAGTCCACGAGAAACACTCTAGCCGCCGCTACAGTAGGCGAAGGCCGAGTCGGGGCGGGAACCTGGTGGCGTTCCACCACTTCGTGGACCCTTTGGAAGGCCTTTAGTTTACGGTGGAGCTCGGGGCTCCTGAGTGCCTCTTGAAAGTCTGACTCACTGGTGGGAGGTCTCTGAGATAACGCGGGGCATCACCAGAGCATTTAAGAGAGCGAACAGTATGCTTCTGTGCAGTCTGGGCATTGGAAATTTATGTTCGAGTTGTAACAGCTGAGTTGGCCTCGTGATGGGTATGGTCTCGTTTGTAGCTTGTGAAAGGCTACCTCTTGTGCACGTTCAGGTTTTCTTTGTGGTAAGAATTATTGGCTTCAGTCATTTTGGTAGTCAGAGGTGAAATAAGTTTTGTCTGGTCCTGGAGAACCCCGATCAGACAACTACCGAAGGAGGGCCGAAGCAGTTATTGGCGACGCCCATGGCGGTACCGGAAGATCCGCCTGTTCACAGGACTCCTGGACCGCTGAGAACTGAACTGAGGGCTCGAAGCTTTTAAGAACCCTTTCGAAGTCATGTTTTGTGTTGAACTTTGCGCAACGTAGTGCCAGGCGCTTCCAGATCATGAGAGCTAGTGTGTAAACAACTGCCCCAGAGCTAGGCGCCTTCTGCATTTATACACTCAGAAAAATGTCTGAACGTGCTACGAGACGGCAACAAACCTGCCTGTAGCATCTCGAAAGCAGATGACTGATGGTGCCTGCATCGCCGTGGTTCGCGATTTTTCGCGCATAGTTATGGGCGAGTTCATTGACGTTCAGACAGTTTGGATGAACCTCTGAGCCCAGGTGTGCTAGGAACCAGGTAATTGTGTGAACGGCTACTACACTCTTTACCCTTAGAATAGCAGCAGCTTCTATGGAGATCGCTCTCAAAGCAAACGCCCGGACAACAGCCCTGGAGCCAGTACATATTTCAGAACGCGAAAGGTCCTTCATCGTCATAGCGGCAATGAGCTTAGAGCTCCACTCCACCCATGACATTGACTACTGCCAGGGTCACACCACTGCACCTTGCTGAAGACCGTATATGGCCACAAACCATTTATGATGCTCTGTTCCGGTCGCGTGCACGCCTAGCACGTTGACGGTTGCCACCCCACTGTCGGTGTCGTCCTGAAACCCGTCAAATTGCGGTATTTCGCATACAACCTACGATGTTGGATGGCACGTGAGAGTGCCGAGAGCACTGAGGCGAAGTAGCCGAGCTGGTCTGCGAGCGGCAGCAGGGCGCACCTCAGCTCCCTTTGTTGTGCAGATGAGCTGCCCTCAAGGATTTGTAAGGCGGCTGCATCTGACATGGATTTGCTAGCGCTCAGAGCGGGCAGGGTGGCAGGGATCAGCGCGTAAGGTCGTCGCTGTAATGGCGTTGACCGTGACGCGGAGTCACGCGATAGTACGCCGCAGGTTCACGGCGATGTCAGTTGTGAAGCCCAAAGGATCAAGGATTACAGTCTCTGTGTATGCAGTGGTTCCCGCACACTCACTCTCTCAAGATTGAATGTGGGCAGAGTACTGGGAACGGAGTGCTGGTGATGGGAATCGTGAACGGCATTACTTAAGAACAGGAGCTCGTGTGTATTTCTACCGTGAAGTGGTAGCATGGTGTCCGTTGGGTCGTGTCTTGGTACCGCAGTGGAGGCATGGAGGCCGTCCACTGATTGTCTGATAGGCAGCTGAAGCAGTGATCGGAATGTTGACTCTAACGCCAAGGAAGGGTGGACGGTGTTCCTGCATGGGGAAGCCCGCGCTACCGATGACCCGCAAGGACAGGTATAGGTAACTTCAGCCGTAAGCTACTCTTGTTGGACTGCGCGAATGTCAGGGATAAAGGACATAGATAGCAGCTGAAACAGGGCCAGCTGTCTGTTTGTTTGTTTGTTTGTTATTCAAAATCAAGGGAACGTACCCACTCTGGGTGTAAACGCGACTTTGAAGTGCATTTACACTCGCCAGACCCGACACCAATTGTGCTCTGCGGGCTGCCTTGGAGAGTGTTTTTTCTCTTGTCGTTGGTCTATGTACACTGCAAAGACACAAACAGTCCTCCGGTGGTTTTTCGAAGACCCTACCCGCGCCTTGTCGTGCTCACAGTCTTTCATTGGCCAATTCTGTAGTCACATTGAAGGCACACGCAGCGATACTGACTAAACTTGCACACCTGCCCCTCATTTTCACTCATGCTACCTACTCTGCCATTGTCCCTTTCCGGCTGCATGGCGCAGCCCCCGCCATAATCCATGGTAACGAGAGACGGGGCGGGGGCATAATAGGGAAGCAAAGAAAACGCTTTCGTTGTGTGCTCGAGCTGCCTATTCTAAAGCCGCTGAAGCCTCGGAGAGGACATTAACTCCCCCAAGATTGGCCGCTTGGTGGTCGTTTGACGCAAAGACATGGGTCAAATTTTCGCTCACTCGCTGATCTCCCACAGGCACGTCAACGACGGGTATGCGGATGGGTTTTGCTGGAGTTTTCAGTTTGTCATCATGTTACACTACGATTAAAGTTGGTCTTTTGAGGCGTTGTCGTCATTGTCGGCCTAGTGTGACCATAGGGTCTGGCGACTTCTTCGGCGGGCGACTCATCGGCCGATGGTTTGCGTCTGCCTTGTGTCTTTGTCAGTGTCATGTCAGTATCGCGTCGCTCTAGTGTAAACGCGCCTTTAGCGAACAAAACAACAAGCGATGGCCATCGGGCAAGCACTGATAGATTATGCTCTAGCTGCGGTGTCGCAACAGACAAAGCTGCAAAAGCAGACGCGCTTTCTTTATCTGTCGGCTTATGGTGCTGTAGGCAGCCGTGTCAGAGCGCGGGCCAAACGCTCGCGTGTTTGTTTGTTTTTTCCAATAAAAATGGAGACCACGCTTTAAGGTTGCCAAAGTGATACTCCCAAGACTTCTGTCTCGCTGCAGCGATTTCCTACGATTCGGCAACGTTCGGATTCGAACTATAGTGATAATCTACTCGTAAACAGTTGCATCACAATTTTTCATCTGTATTGTTGCATACTGCAAGTACAATATTCAGCTTATACAACAACCTTGCTTCCTAAATCTTTCTTGTTGGTCTTCCTTTTCTCTTGCATGTGTCATTGGCCAGCCATAAGGCTAATTAACGCGTAATAATCAAAAGATATATAAAAGGAGAGCAACAAGAATAAATAATTGTGTGCTGTGCAGGGAAAAAACAAGACGTCGCAACCCCATCCAGTTGGCACATCGTATCATCATATCTGAGTTTACAGCAAAAGCTGTTATGAGATCAAAACTCGGGACACGCGCAGTTGTCCGCCGCGGCTGGTGTCCATAACAACATCGCATGAAATTATACAAAAAACCTAGCCCCAATGACACATTGGTGTTCAAACCCGGGAACCGCGGGATGCCAGCCCAGTATTTTAACACTGAGCTTCGCAGGTGCTTGAGACTTGTTGGCTAACTGGCTTTAGGTAGGCTTGATGTTGGGAAAGCAATCGCGTTAATGCGACTTATAAAGCGTTTTAAAACAGAGGAAGAACAACCAGTCATGGCACAGTGCGAATATTATAACAATTGGGTCGTCGAATGCTTCAAACCCTTACAAAAGCTTCTTCTTGTTCAGTGAATAACTGTGGCGCATACCCAATTAAGCCATAATTTATTATTGTCAGCCACTGCATGAACAACGGGCTCCAAATTTCTTGCCATTGAAACCACGCTTCTCAGAAGAATGACGAAAAATAGCATAGAGATTGCCGACCTACTACCCAAATAAATTAATTTTAATGACCTAGCGGGTATCAAGCAAGTGCGCTTGCAGTAGCTACCCAATAAATGCCTCGAACGCGGCACGGACAATAAATATAACAAGAACAAGAGCAACAAGTTTCGAAAAGGCTCTGAAAGGCCGCTCTTCTAGCTTTCGCTGTGAGTGCGCTGCGCCTTCCGAGCAGGCCTGGCTTTTTTTTGTTTCACTTAATTGTCTCCTTCATATGTAGATGGCGACGCTGGAAACAAGCCGCCATACGCTGGATGCATGGACTTCTATGGACGTTACGCTGCCAGTTTACATACTACCTTGCGAGACACCAAAAAACAGCGAAGCTCGTCAGAGTGATCGACAGACGCTCCTTACATCATGCCAGGAAAAAGCGCTCTTTAATATTTCGTCGGGAATTATATACAGGAAGAATGATCACACAAATTCTGTGTTAACTGGATGAAGGAAACAAAGATAGCGCTTCTCTGCAGGGCTGCCGCACTATTAGAGTAGCACGTAGAGCATACGATGCAGTGGGTGACGTTATCAATTTTGAATTTGTACGAAGAATGACAGCGACGGAAAAAGCCCAGTGAAGGCGTCCATATACTTGGTATCACAATAAAATAAGCAGGTTTACTTTCGTGGTCAAGTAACAACCACCGTATGAGCGTTGGTCCCGGTTTCAAATCCTAGACTAGGGCGATGTTTTTATTTGGCAGCTTTGTAATATAAAACGGGCCTCCAATATTGTTTTCACACACATCCTTTACCTTGCAGGCTGCGATAGCACTGATGATCGTTCTCGAACATTTTTCCGTCACTAAAGTACAATGCCTTCCATATTTCCAGGTTAACAGAGCAGAACTAGAGCGGAACTTGTACCACGACACGGAGCACCGTTCTTCGCTTCTTGTCACGAGACGAGAAAGCGGCGTAGAGGTGGTAAGTGGTGGCTAACAAACGTACGCTAGAATACACGGCCAGACGCTGAAATTCTCCGAGCGTCGGAAAGGGTTATTATCCTTATATTGTCCTGAGTTCAATGCTAAGTTCTCTCTTTTTCTTTAGTCTCTCGTTCCCCTTTACACATGTAGGGTAGCAATCAATAAAGTCCACTTAATCTCTTCATTCCTGCATTCTTTCTCTGCTTCTTTTATTGGTATGCTTCGTCGGGGCCGCCAATGTATTGGCATTGTAATGAATTTCACGCCCCCCATTTTTTCTTACTAGTCATTTCTTGAGTGTCCTTAAATACCGAAACAAAGAAAGCACGGAAAGGTCGACGCCGATAGGCGGAATGCACATTGTCGCCCCTTTATCACTGACTCCTCAGCCAAGTTTGGAAGAACAGTTTTGTGTTTTCCTTGAAAAGTTATCTGATATTGGCGCAAAATAGAGCGCATACCATTTAGTTGAAGTAAAGAAGTCTTAAAGTTCTTCGCTTTTCATAATATATGCCAAATGCATTTTCAATACATCAAGGAAAGTCCTCCTACTGTAGAAGTATTTCATAACCTACGACATGATCAGTATGAACTGATCACCCACATGCATGATTAACATGAACCTTAAGCATATGAGGTTCCCCGCAAATAACAGACGTCAAAAGCGCTCACTGTGACACGTAAAGTTTTTTTTCTTTCACAGCATGCTGTTACAAACACGCATAAATATGAATGAAAGCTGGCAACAGCAGCATACGCCTGCGATGAAGAAATATTTATTGCGGCGGGCTCTCGAAAATTCAGTTTCGTGGGTGACTATAGGTATGGGTGATGCGCGAGGGTTCCATTGATTGCAGGGCTACTGCTAATCAGTCCTGACGTCCTAATAAAAGGCACCCGTACATCGAGACACAGTGTGGATTATCAACTGAAGTTCATTGCGTCAAAGAGTGTAAATTGTAGGGAACTATGCGAACGACGACGAAGCAGCATGAAACGGCAAGCCACAGCGTTGGTGCACGCGCGACCCGAGCTTTTGTATTTTCGGCCTGTTGGCGTTCTTCGCTCTTCTGGCGTTCCTCGGCCTTCCAGTAGGTCTGTACTTAAGTAAACTTCGTGACATCTGGTGGAGGTGTGTGGACTCCCGTACAAACCTGGAACTTCGCTCCCGTAAGCTTCCCCCTCTACGTGACACGAACATGGCCACCGAGACGCCTCTCCAGGTGGGACCTTCGACCGTCCATGTCACTTGCGGTGCCGTGTATCCTCAACGAGACCCTCCTATCTTCACGGGCTCCACTGAGTCGGACGTCGAAGATTGGTTGGCGAGGTACGACAAAGTCAGCGCAAGTAACAAATGGGACGACCCAAGTAAGCTGGGCTACGTCACATTCTACCTTGCGGACACCGTGCAACTGTGCTTTAAGAACCACGCAGCTGACATTACTACGTGGTCTGCATTCAAGACGGCTATTACGGACGTCTTTGGACGACCTGCGGCACGCAAGCTTCAAGCCGAGCACCGTTTACGTCACCGTGCGCAGCAACCAGGCGAGACCTACACGGGCTACATTGAAGATGTGTTGCATCTATGCAACCGCATCAACTCTACTATGCCTGAGGAAGAAAAAATCAGGCACATACTGAAAGGCATTGACGACGGCGCCTTTCAGATGTTGCTCGCGAGAAATCCCCAGACAATTGCTGTCCTCGTTTCCCTCTGTCAAAGCTTCGATGAATTGCGTAGGCAGCGCGCAATTGCTCGTCAAGCCCTCACGACGCCAGACACGCTCGCAAGCTTGCACCTAGCTGCCCATCCTACCGATCAGCAGCCGCTGCTTTCGACAATCAAGGACTTCGTCCGCGAAGAGGTAGCGCGCCAGCTGTCACTGCTGCCACTGACACATGAGCCTACGCAAGCTTTGGCACCGAACCTTCAACACATCATTCGGACCCAAGTCGCTGAAGCCCTTCCGCCAGTGCATCAGCAACCACCAGTCACAACGCCTCTCACGTACGCCGCCGTCGCTGCTCGGCCTACGCAACAGCGTATGCCATATGCTCAACCTGCCACGCCACCCTATGTCGTGCCTACAACCCCAATTGTGGTGCTGTACCCCTACGCGAGATCTTCAGCTCCATTTTACCGTCGCTCAGACGCTTGGAGGACGCCGGATAATAGGCCCATCTGTTTCGCCTGTGGTATCGCTGGACACGTCGCCCGCCACTGTTGCCGAGATGCCCCTCCAGTCAACACCGTGGGCAGGCCAATGGCGTCGTCGTCTAGGACGTCATCAAGGTACACTACTGACGGTCCTCGACTCTACGCAAACCGTCGGTCACCATCGCCCCGACGACGCTCCCTGTCACCTATGCCTCGCCGACCTGCTACGGAAGAGGGAAACTGATCGCTGCAGCTCCGGAGGCAACAGCTGCATACAATTCAAACTGCTTAAGGCCTCTATCTTTCTCGCCGCAAAACGTTATTGACGTCATTGTTGAGGGGACCGCCGCCCAAGCGCTTATCGACACAGGGGCCGCCGTTTCCATAATCTGTGAGACCTTATGCCGCAAGTTGAAAAAGGTGACGACGCCTCTTTCGGGCCTGATGCTCTACATGGCCAACTCGCAGTGCATAGAACCTACAGCTGTGTGCACTGCACGTTTCATTATCCAAGGTGAACTTTATGCCATTGAAATTTTTGTGCTGGCATTCTGCTCCCACGAAGTCATTCTTGGATGGGACTTTCTTTCGCGTCATCGGGCCATCATAAATTGCTCACGTGCAGAAGTTGCCCTTACACCGCTGCCAACCTCTTGTTTGGTGGATTCTCTTTCTGAAGCTTACAAACTTGTCGTTGTTGCAGACACGGAAATAGCACCGAGAACATCCACCCTTGTAGCCCTGACCTGTACGGCCGCTCCTGCCGGAACTGTTTTGTTCACTCCGTCTGACGTATTTACCCGCCACCGTAGCCTACACCTGCCCTTTGCCGTACTCACCGTGGAATCTGGTGCTACCGCCAAGCTCGTCGCGAACTCGCTATCGTCGCCAGTTACCTTACTTCGCGGAGAATGTTTGGGTAACATACAAGACGTTGACCTCTTGCGCCCTCTAGAGTTCGCCGAACACGCACCTCACCTCCAGCTCAATGCTATGACGCCACCTGTGGCCACACTGCCCGCGCCAGACTCATTCCAGCCCTCTGTTGCCGCTGAGCTATCGCCGACACAAAGAAGCGAACTCTTGTCCCTTCTTCGAGAGTTCCGTTCTGCCTTCGATTGCGCTCAACCATCTTTGGGTCGCACAGCGAACATCATGCACCACATTGACACCGGTACTCATGCTCCCTTACGCAACGACCATATCGAGTTTCAGAGGAAGAGCGCCTTATTATCAGCGAACAAGTCGACGATATGCTCAAGCGTGGTGTCATCCAGCCATCGCAGAGCCCTTGGTCGTCCCCTGTTGTACTTGTGCGCAAAAAAGATGGGTCTATCCGATTCTGTGTCGACTACCGCCGGTTCAACAAGATAACTCGGAAGGATGTGTACCCGTTGCCACGCATCAGCGACGCTCTCGATTGCTTGCAAGGGCCAGAATATTTCTCCTCGTTAGATTTACGCTCAGCATATTGGCAAGTTCCAATGGCTGATCCTGACCGATCGAAGACAGCATTTGTAACACCTGATGGGCTGTATGAGTTTAACGTCATGCCGTTTGGACTCTGCAACGCCCCAGCTACTTTCGAACGGATGATGGACACCATCCTTCGCGACTACAAGTGGAACACGTGCCTTTGCTACCTAGACGATATCGTCTTTTTTTCTCACGACTTTTCGACTCACCTTGTTCGTCTTCGTGCTATTCTCACGTGTCTCACCTCTGCTGGCCTTCAACTTAACATCAAGAAGTGCCATTTTGCCGCACGTCAGCTCACTATACTGGGTCACGTCGTCTCCAAAGAGGGTGTTCTCCCGCATCCGGCGAAACTCCGCGCCTCGGCCGACTATCCGAAGCCCAATTCCATCAAGGCGCTTCCAAGTTTTATCGGCCTGTGCTCATACTTTCGTCGATTTGTGCGCAACTTCTCTTCCATCATCGCTCCTCTTACCAACCTGTTGACAACTTCCAAAGGCATTTCTGCTTCGTCAAAAGAGTGCGACGAATCCTTCACCGCGCTTCGGTGGTTATTATTATCTCCTCCAATACTACGTCGTTTTGACCCTGATGCGCCTACGGAGGTCCACACCGACGCCAGTGGTTTCAGTCTTGGTGCTGTATTGGCTCAACGAAAACCAGGGTACCAAGAATACGTGGTCGCTTACGCTTGTCGAACGCTCAAGAAAGCCGAGTGTAATTATTCCGTCACGGAGAAAGAGTGCCTCGCAATTGTCTGGGGTTTGACGAAGTTCCGCCCATACCTTTATGGCCGCCCTTTCGAAGTCGTCACGGACCACCACGCTCTATGCTGGCTATCATCGCTCAAAGACCCGTCGGGGCGCCTTGGTCGTTGGGCGCTTCGCCTACAGGAATACGACATTCGTGTTGTATACCGATCCGGCCGCAAGAACTCCGACGCTGATGCGCTATCCCGCTCGCCGCTACCGGCTGACCCAGCCTCCTCGTCACCTTCTTCAGCTGTCATAACACCAATCGACTTCACAGACATGGCAACGGAACAACGCAAAGATGTGTGGATTTCCCAACTCCTCGCCTTTCTGACTGATCCGTTAGCTAATTTGGTCTCAAGAACTATCCGCCGTCAAGCCACAGATTACGCTATTCGAGACGACTTACTCTATCGGCGGAATTACACGTCTGGAGGTCGGAGGTGGCTGTTAGTGATACCCAACCACATGCGCTCGGAAATCTGTACTGCTTTCCACAACGACCCGCAAAGCGCTCACGCTGGCACTCTCAAAACGTACAACCGTCTACGTCAGCGGTACTACTGGCGCGGCACGTTCACATTTGTCCGCAAGTACGTACGTGCTTGTACTGCATGCCAGCCACGTAAAGTCCCACCTGAACGCCCTGCCGGTACACTTCAGCCTCTGCCTTGTCCAGCGCGTCCGTTTGACCGTGTCGGTATCGACTTATACGGACCACTTCCCACGTCGTCTTCTGGAAATAGGTGGATGATTGTCGGCGTGGACCACCTCACGCGTTACGTGGAGACGGCAGCACTACCCGCAGCAACCACGAGGGAAGTTGCGTTTTTCATCTTGCGCAACTTTGTTCTTCGCCATGGTGCTCCCCGCGAACTTTTGAGCGACCGGGGGCGTGTTTTCTTGTCTGACGCCATTCAAGCGTTGCTCGCTCAGTGCAACATGGTTCATCGCATGACGACAGCATATCACCCGCAGACGAATGGCCTCACAGAACAATTTAATCGCACTCTCGGTGATATGTTGACGATGTACACAGCTTCAGACCAGACTAATTGTGACACTGTCCTTCCATTCGTCACGTATGCGTATAACACCGCTACGCACGCGACAACAGGGTTCTCCTCTTTCTTTCTGTTGTACGGACGCGAACCATCGTGCACGCTGGACACTATCCTCCCATACACGCCCGACTCCTCTGAGTATACTGCATTTCTAATGCTGCCAGGTACGCAGAAGATTGCAGACGATTGGCCCGTTCTATGACAACCGAGGACCAAGGCCACCAGAAGCTACGGCTTGACACCGACCGACATCTCTCTACTTTCACGACTGGTGCTCTCGTTTGGCTCTGGATTCCACCGAGCACTCCTGGCCTTTCGTCGAAATTACTGGCACGATACCACGGGCCCTACCGCATTCTCGCCCGTACGTCACCCGTCAATTATGAGATTGAGCCTTTGACACAGTCTCATGACTTACGCCGTCGTGGCCGAGAAATTGTGCATGTGAGTCGCCTGATGCCGTATTACGACCCCGCTATAGTGACTACGCCTTAAGTCGCCAGGTTGGCTACGCTATTCACCGGGGGCTAATGCAGGGAACTATGCGAATGACGACGAAGCAGCATGAAACGGCAAGCCACAGCGTTAGTGCACGCGTGACCCGAGCTTGCGTTTGTTTTGTATTTTCGGCCTGTTGGCGTTCCTCGCTCTTCTGGCGTTCCTCGGCCTTCCAGTAGGTCTGTACGTAAGTAAACTGCGTGACAAAATAAATGACTTTTTGAATATCAGCTCTCGTGTTTCACCCCAATATACGCTCTCACCACCCTCACGTTCGTTTTTGTGTAGTGTGAATGTGTAATGCCTACCACTACTTCTTGCTTAGAGTTAATGAAGGCGGAATGAACTCAGAATCAACTCCCTCTTTACTGTGTTCCTCCCTTAAGCTCAGCTTTTGCTTGACAATTAGCGATGGCACCCAAAGACGAAAATGTACTTGCATTTGTTTTGAATATTATTTTTTTCAAATCCTTAGTTGATTCCAGCTGCTAGATATTTAACACATTGCAGTACGTAGCAAATTTAATGAAAATTAGCAACAGCAGCAAGTATTTCTCATATAAGTAACCAAAGGTCTCCTGAACATAGCATGAACTTCTTATTGCGCAGTTTTTGTTACGAACAAACTGCGCAAGCAGAACCAACGAGCCACTGCTTTGTGCGAGTGCACTGAGCGTGTACTACAATACACTCTGAGCCTTACTTACAACTGCTCTTTGGCAACCTATGTTTACACGCTACCATGTTACGATGATACGATGATGGTAGTGACTTATATTTATCCCGGCATTTCAGAGAGGAATTTTGAACGATAAACTCAGGATTACACCGGCTGTCCTTGCCGAGCGTTTCGATCAAGATCTCATTCCTCATGAGGTATTTACGGTGGAAGAAAGGTCAAGTTTTTTTGAGAATGGAGGTGAGCCACCTACATCCCTAAATAGTAGATATCTGTCTTCGAAAAGGAATAGAGTGAAGAGTTTTACATTTTTGTTGTGCTCATTTTCACAACGTTGGTACTCAAAAAGGAAGTTTTGCTTTTTCTCGAAAGTCTTATGCATGCATGTGAAGCCAAAACAAGAGATCGCATGTAGGTACCATTCGACGGTTATCGTGCAATCGCTGCACAAAATTGGAACAAACACCGAAAAAACGAACTGCACAGAAATAGCGTTCCATCTGTTTACTATGTTCTTGCTGTGTTCGTCAGATTTCTGCTCACGTAACCTACCATAAGAGACGCACCAACTCACCAACTTCAAAGATAAGAAGGTTAGCTCCAATTCTTTATTAGGGATAGGCTCTGATATAATTATCCGGCACAGTTCAGGACATTCGTGCACCCACTTTTGAGCTCATATTACCCCATATAGGCTAAATATCCATATAGGCTAAATATATTGTGCTACAGAAATCTCGGCGTCGGAGGACTTGGCTGCGAGCAAAGAACCAACGTTGTCTAGAAGCGAAAAAAATGTGGTGTAGGCAAAGAATTAAAAAAATGAGGAGCTTGAGGGAAAACGGAGTTGAGCGCATGTTTTTTAAAGTCGAGTGTTTTATTAAATAGTACTGCTAGTGATTGAAACTCATTTTGAAAGAAGTTCAGGAATTACTGACAGCACTTACGGTACAGCAATACGCGAAAGGAACCACATATTGCCAAGCTTCACTTCAGTAGTTTCACCCCTGTATCAAAGACACCCCACGTATTTTAGACGTAATAGTTTGAAGGCTTAAAATACACAATCAGCAGGAACCGACATCTTTTGTTTTGTAGTGACCCACTGATCTGTCAGAGCTTTGGTGATGTGGTGTCAGACTTGTGGGGAGACTTCAACAGCTCGAAATCCTATTGCAACATCTTTATTGATGAGATACTAAAAAAATGCATATTTCCATCACATTGGCATACTCTGATGCATCGTAGCATTCACTTTATGAGGCAAACATTTTTTCATATATGAATAAGAGCGGACGTTTTAAAGAGAATGTAACCGTACTGGCACATATCCCGGAGAGGCATGGAACGGCCGGTGAGCAGAAATTCTTCGTGTGGCAAGGACTTCAAAGGAATTCATCGGCCTCTTATCACTTCAGATCAAGAAACTTACTTAGACATTTGAGGCTCTTAAATATGAACTCAAGGTTGTCTTATGATCATCTATCAATACATCTTAGAGCCATTGTTCTCCACACTTTGCAGAACATCAGGACGTGAAACTTGGTCACCTCCTGCTGTAACCTCCTAACGACTTAACTACACTGGACTTGATAAACTCAAGTGAACTTAACAAATTTGACCTTTACAGCGATAGCTGTTATGAGATCAAAACTCGGGTCATGTGCAGCGCCATAGTTGTCCGCCGGTGTCCGTAACCACTATACCAAGGACACAAAGGGGCTCGAACCTGGGCCCACTGCGTGCCAGCCTAGTGTTCTACCGCTTGAGCTGCGTCGGCGCTTGGGACTTGTTCGCAAACTTGCCTTAGGCAGGCTTGATGTCGGAAAATGAATCGCGTTTTTACGAGTCATAAAGCGTTTTAGAACAGCAAAAGAATAACCAGTTGTCACACAATTCCAATAGCGTAACGAAGGGGTTGTCCAATGCTCCAACCCATTAAAAGGCTTGTTCTTGTTCTAGTATTAACTGTGGTGTATATCCACTTCAGGCATAATTCATCATCCTCTTCAGTCACTGCATGAATAATTGGCACAAAATTCCTTGCAAGTGTCTAGCGGATAGCACATTTTTCAGAAGAGTGACGATAAATAGCATAGCGAATGCCGGCCTACTGTCGAGAAATCAATATTATTATTATTGCCTTATTGAGTACTTAGCAAGTGTGCTTGCAGCAGTTACACCCCATGAGTGGGTAGAAAAAAATTCTGGAAAAAGGTTCTTTTAGCTTTCGCTGTGAGTTTGCTGCGCCTGCCGCGCAGGCCTGGCGTATTATTTATGGACCAACTTGCTATCTGCAGATGTGTATTTTACACATTCTTATATAAGTACGTTTTAGAGATCTTTATATTTAAATTACAATATTCATTGAAGTACCATAATATTAGGAGTTTTATTTATTTCTCGTGCGTTAAATGGACAGAGCTGTAGGCCGATTTAGAGCCACTTGCTCGTGCCGTTGTCATACAAGGCATAACCGCATACACATGCTAACTTTTTCATGGTGCTGTTTTGCCCAACCTTGACCTGTTCACCTAAGCAAAATGCAGTCACACTTTCATTATCATCATTATAATATGACTGCAATAAAAATATCGATAAACTGGGTTGCTTTGTTTCTGGTTATTTCCAGATACATATGGCGAACTTCAGAGTGTGATTCATTGGGATAATGCAAGTTTTGGCAAGTACATAATGTGATCGTTTCTGCATCAAACTTCACAAAAATCTATTTATTAGAAACGTCTTACCCAGATTTATCTAGAGCAACTAAGCTGTGACTGCACAGTTTATTATAAATTAGTGATAAATGAGTTGTCTAGCACTGATATCGTCCCAGTTGTCCACATATAACTGTCACCACATATTACTGCACTTGACTATATTGGTTGTGCTGAATACTGGGCTGCTCAGTTTGTGGTATCATTTCTCGTTTTGAGGGCTCTTGTAAAATACTGGTGCTCTTCTTTATCCCTTTGAATATTACATCTTCTCTCGCTAAAGGGAATGTGAAGCAGCGGGCGCTAAGGCTTACACCGGCAGAGAGAGAGAGAGAGGAAAGACTTTATTCACAGGATATTGTGTGGGGTAGGTGCTGGCCTCGCAGGGCGCGGCCTACCCTTCTGATGTTCTAGTTTATGCAGTCCTAGAAACACTGGGCCAAGAACTCAAGGGTCGAACCTGACCCGACAGAGGATACTTGGGTTCCCGCGCCCCGCGCTTGCAGGTCACGAGTTCCCGTTCTCCTCTGCCTGGCTAGGGCCCCCTCGAGCCGCTGGATCACCCATTTCTGAGATTGGCAGTCCATCGAGCGGATCCACCGCTCCATCTGCAGAGGCGTTGACGCTGTTGCTCATAGCGGCGTTGCACAGGAGAGAAACCTTGGGAGGCGCCAAGCACGTAGGGATAGACCGTTGTTTGTTATTGAAACATGTCAATCACTGCTAATGAGCAATAAAAGATAGATGACTCTGATTAGACACAGATACCCGCAGTGCGCTTTTAGTTAATAATAACCTCCGGAGAGCTAAAATAAATGGCAAACTGTACGCGGCGATAGTCGAGGCACTCCAGTGTTGGGTGTTATGAACGCCCTACGGGTTGGGCAGTGCTCTCCCACCCCCTTGCTGGCCTTCCTTTAGGAGACACTAGATGTGCCCCTCAGAGACACTTGGCGCGTTCCAAAAAGACGCTGGACGCTGGAAAACGTCTGCGCATATATTCTTGCAGCAATTTTTGAGTGATACAAAAGTTATTTTTGAGGGTACGAACGTGTTCGATGCTAGATTTCGTAGTTCATTATTTTTCCCAAAGCCGTGGCTTGAGAAGGCTAGGGTCATAATCAGCTTTTTAAAATGACTTGTTTTCGTCGTGTGACAGCGCGCAGGTATATATATATATATATATATATATATATATATATATATATATATATATATATATATATATATATATATATATATATATATATATATAGAGAGAGAGAGAGAGAGAGAGAGAGAGACAGAGAGAGAGAGAGAGAGAGAGAGAGTATTATTTCAATGGGCAGTTAGTCTTCGCGAAAGTATGGCATATGGCACAATGGGAGTGTTATCAACAAGGATTAATATATTTCAGAAGTTACTAGACCAAATTTTAATGTAAAATGTGAAGAAAGAAAAGTGGGTGAAATGAAATGATAACTTGCCGTGGGCAGTAACCGAACCTGCGCACGTTTGGTCACCGGTTCGGACCCCTATACTTTCCTTGGCATTATTGTGTCAGATCTCATTATTATTGCGTAAAAACACGGAAAAACGAGCCCTTAAAGGCCTACCCCAGCAGTTTTTTGGTGTCAGCGGATCTCAAAGAAATTCAGTGGGTACGCTCATTTGCACGCTGGCGCCATTCATGCCAAATTGCAAGCTTGAGAATTTCACAGATTCTTTTAAAATTATTTTATAGCTTGCCTCAAAACGCTGACCTCGCTTGCCCGAGGTATTGGCAACATTGTGTGTGTGACGTTGAGTTTTGCCTGACGGAAGTGACGAACTGATGTGTCACTGCAGCGTCTGCTTGTCTACTAAGGATGGTGTGGGTTTGGCCGGCGTTTCCTTGGTTTAGCGCGCAATTTTTTTCGGTGTTGTTGGGCGTGTTGTAGGTGCCAAGTGGGGTTTCGTTGGGAGCCACACACGATTCGCCACATAATCACCATATATTCACCATATATTCTGTGCATGGGAATTTTCGTTTACCTAACGCTCACCCAAACTATGGGAAAATGACTGCTAAATTGGCTGGTGTGTTCGTTTGGAACTCAATTCCTCCTGAAATTAACAATCTTTCACGACAAGCTCATTTTGCCGATGAAGCAAAATACACTTAATCACTGACCTAACTAGAACATGTTAGATATAGGTGCAATTAGAAAATTGATATTGGTTCATTTTTTTACTTTCTGCTTGTTTTGCACTGCTTTGATGAATTGTACGTTTTATGTGTAATAACAGTGTCGCTATTCCTATGGTGTAATTGGAGATGTATACTTCCTCTAAAGAAAACGTAGTTTTATGTATGGTTTAGTTCTGCTCTTCTAATTATTGTAGACTTGTTGTTTATCTTTGTATTTTCGAAAATTGAGTAAAGTACTTTCTTTCATTTTGTTCACGCTACACATTGTATTTAGAACTTTGTCACAACGCCGATCATCTGCTGCATATTATGCGTCATCTTATTCACAATATGTTAGGAGGCCCTCCCGACAGTTTTTACTCTGGGACCTCCTCATCTACTCCGCTTATCTTTTCATTTATATGTATGCTTACCCTTCAATAAACTTCAAATTTCAACTCAACCTTGTGAAGAGAGAGAAAGGATTCGTTCTTATTTTTTCGCTTTGTCGGGGTCATCACCCAGAGCAGACCTCACTGGGCCAACCCAGCTTTTACTATTGTACCTGATGGCCGTTTTTGCCAATCTCTCATGAAATCCAACAAATGAGGAAACCACATTCACGTCTCCCTCCTCGCCTCCACTTTGCCTGTAATTGGAACTTGCGAAAGGGGGGGGGGGGCACTTACTTGGTATTCTACAAAAGACAAACGGTGACCTTCTGCACGTTGCACATTTTATTAGCTAGCATACACCAACCACTTCCAGGGCAAACACTGTTCTGCATATTTTTTTCGCACCAAGTAATTGCAAATAACACTCCCCGAATATATCGTATTAGTGGCGTGGGCCAACATGTGCATCGCGTGGTGCAATGTCTGCGCAGCGTATTTTTTCTTAGGCCAAATTTGTGGCACCGGAATTCAGAATATTTGGCTTTAAAATTTACGAGATGTGCATCACTGTGGTGTAGCGGTTACGGTGATTGGTTGGTGACCCGAAAATAGTGAGTTAAATTGCGGCCAAGGCAATCGTGTTTCAATGGAGGCGAATTGCTCAAAGCCTGTGTAAAGTGTCATTTCGATAGACCGTCTTAAACACCAGATAGTTCAAGTTTACACAGTCCTCCCCTTCGATGACCCTTATTGTTAATAACATTTAAAAGATGAATTATGTAAAATGTCACGCTATATGAACGCTGCTGTAATTCTTTTTATTTTGCAGAAGCAAGAAACAATAGCGATTGTAATGAGACGTTTGTCGTGGAGCTCTGCGTGGCAGTAGGGTCCACATATGAAAGTGCGTTCAATGGAACTGAGGAGCTAGTCACATATATAGGCACAATGGTAAATGCGGTAAGTAGTGAGAAATTAATTTTCAAATATTTACAGCACACCAACGTCACCTAGCTTACCATATTAACATAGTAGCGTGAGACGTTGCCCTGCTAAGCTTAAATACGTGGATCAAATAAAAGTCACCGAACCTCGTTTGTATGTGGAGGGAGGGAGGGTGCAGGCGTAGAGCAAAAATGGCGGCCCACCCTCATTTTTGTGCATGTTAAAGGGATCACTACCATAACCAATCTCCCATCGTTGCGTTGAGATATTTTCATACGTTTGAGGAAAGGCTTTTGTATGTGTTTAGCCGATTTGATGGATATGTGGGGTGTAACGTCCTAAAAGCATCATATAATAATTAGAGACGCCGTAGTGAAGGGCTTTGGGAACTTCTACCACCTAGAGTTTTTTAACGTGTGTGTTGAACCAGCTTCACTAAAAATTTTAACGTTGATTTTCTATGGGCAACACACTTCATCTGCGAAAGCTCTTGTGAAACCCCGTCAGTTTATGGCGATGGTGAAAAAGCTTCATTAATTGTCCGGCAAATCAGTGCCCGGGCTCCGGTCTCTCATGTCGGGATGTCAAGACCTTGCCTCTGCACCGCTTCCCCACAGGGGCGTCTGTGTAAGCAGGCGTTCGGTGTGTAGCGACACCACGGACTTGAGCCAACCGGGCGGGGGGGGAGGGGGGGTTCATGTCTCTCCCACGCCTTGCTGTGCCTGGCTTTGCCATGTCCGGGTAAAATGGGATCCTTGGGTTTGAGCCGATGCCGGGTGACTGGACCTTTAAGGCCCCCCCCCCCACAGGCCCCTTTGGCCCCGGCTTCACATAGACAGCACCCCTGGGCTGATCGAGAGGAGATAGAGACAGGAAAAGGTGACTGCCGATTTCCCCTGGGCTGATCCACCCAGGTGAAATCGGCAGTCGCCTTTTCCTGTCTCTATCTCCTCTCATCGTAGTCTTTCTCGCGCACATTTTGTCGGTCCTATCATCTCCTCTCTTCTAGTTGCTTGTACTTTTCCTGGTGGCAAAGATTAACCTTGTGTGCTTGTCCAACCTACGATAAACCATATTTATATTATAGGTATAGTGTACTGCTGGCGTTGCGCAGACGTGTTCACATGCTCTGCCACGTCCCGTAGTTGGGCTCAGTGGTGAGTGGTAGGCGCCATTGCTGAACAAACACTTTCTTTCATGAGATCACCAAACACCTTCCTAAGTGATCACAGCCTGAAAAGGGCGCACCGAAACAGCCTCACCGTTTTTATTTGGTCCTTATGCCACAAGACACCGCCCATCATCATCATAATGTGTAATGAAAAATGAAGACATGTTCCCAAGTAGTAGTAGTTCTCGAGTTGTAGTATTTCATACATTGTGAAACCACAGGAAAAAAAGGAACAAATATCATCGTTTCTAGTTTCAAGATGCCTCACTGATACCATCGAGGCTGGCTTCAAGGACACCGAAATGGCCAGTCGGGACCTGCTAATAGAAGTTAAAAACAAAATGCAGTATCACAAACTAAGCAACCTTGTTGCATTTGGGGACAAACCTCTCACCATTGCCACTCACCGGATATTGAACTCAGTGAAAGGTGTCATATCGGATGAACCTCTTGTAGACCTTACCGACGAATAACTTTTGGACGGGTGGAAAGACGAGAATGCCATACATGTTCAGCGCATTAAAATCAGGCGAAATAATGCAGAATTCCCCACAAGGCCCATCGTACCGACGTTTGAAGCAAACACACGCCGAGACACAGTCACTAAAGGCTATCTCATGCTCTGTGTCCGACCATATATACCGAAACCGAGGCGTTGTTTCAAGTGCCAATGGTTCGGCCATGCTTCCCAAAGCTGTCGACGGCAGCTCATGTGCGCAAGGTGCACCACGAGAGGGTACTCTGCTGATGACTAGGTTTGAGGCTGAGGCCTACTGCGCAAACTGTGATGGTGTCCATGCCGCTTATTTCCGCTCATGCCCAGCCTCGAAAAGAGAAAAAGAAATTGACACAATTAAATTCCAAGAAAACGTTATTGTCCAGTAAGCCCGACAGCGCGCAACACACACTTTCCTACATAAGTTATTCGCCGAAGTGGTGCAAGGAGGGTAAGTACCACGACGGTTTTCGACGAAGCCCCTGACGACGCCTGGCGTGCCGAGGCAACCGCCAGCAGACCCCACTGTAGAAGCAGCCGCGGCTGCTCCGCCCTGTCTGAACACGGCCCCACCAAAGGCCCTTTTGATTTCTGGCAGCAGCCAGGGCAGTGCAGAATCTAAAGAGGTCCCCTCGACCTCTGGCCCGGTGGGGACGAAGGCTTCGTCCGCCGTGACAAAGTCTACCCTACGTACACGACTGTCTGGCGCCTCTCCAGAGGCGATGGACACCACCGGTCCACCGGCGCAGACTGCGCCGATGGAGTGGCGAGAGGCTTGACCGCTCCAAAAAAGAAAAAAAACCAATTACAGGGCCTCCTTAAGGCTCTTTTGAGTAAGTCACTTCCAATCCGTACACACAGCACTACTAGACACCCAATATGTAAACACCTAATATGCAATGGAACATCCGAGGGCTACTTAGAAACCTCGACGATGTCCAAGAACTTTTGCACAAACACTCACCAAAAGTGGTGTGTTCAAAAAACACACTTGAAACCAAAAGGGGGGCGCTGCTGAGCACCCGCGATGGCAGACGTGCCGGACCTTGGCTCCTTGTTTTCTTGTCAGTTTGACTAGTTTTTCTCCGCTGAGAGACCACGGTTAGTTGCCGAATAAGTGATAGCCAGTTACACGGTGAGCCCGTGTCGCACATACAGCGTTTTTGGAGAACATTTTTCTCTTTTTCTCTGTGTTTTGTGAACTTACCACCCTAAGCCTAGTGAGCAGCTTCGGACTGGCCTAGGACACAGCTGCCTGTGGCCGCGTCTGCACGGCCGTGTTGTTCCTGGTGAACCTGTTATGCCCGGCGCGTTTCAATCGAATCTCAAGACGCCTACTCTGAAAACGACCACGGCATGCGCAAGCGTTCCAGTGAATTCAAGCTATTTCCCAACGCTATCTGACGAAAACGAGGCAATGAATGCAAAGCAGTCTACGTTGTCTTCACAATCGTCTACCGGACCTCGTGTCAACGACGCGGCAGCGGGCTCTTCTACCAGCACTACTGAACTCCTCGACAACGGGGTACAAAAGAATAATGCTGTGTGCTACCAACGCCAAGTGTCACCGAACAGACTGCACGCCGAACGGGTGAGTCGGCCCCGCTATCAGGCCGCTAAACAAAGTGCATAAGACAGACATTCCGACACAAGCCCTTACAGATACCATAGAGCAAAGCTCTCCGTCAACCTTTATTGCAGAAATGTCAATTCTCCGCTATGACATAACCAATAACTGCGTACGGATCACACTTCGTGACAAAGGTCATTTTTGCAAACTGTGCACACTCTCGCGCTTAGTGGCAAAAGTCAATGGTAGCACGCGAGTAATTGATGTCGACACATCGCCTTTTCAGCCACACGCAATCGGCAGCTCTCGTGGGGTAATAAAACTTAGACCCGGCCTACCAATCGAGTACATCAAAGCGATTCTGCGCTGTGAACTGGCAACAATCACCGATGTGCGCATGCTCGATAAAACACAGCTGCTGCTTTTGACATTTGATACAGACTCCATACCGAAACGCTTGGTGTTTGAATATGAAGTCATCCGTGTTCACGTATATCGGCCTCGCCCGGTCGCATGCTACAACTGTCATTGTTTGGGCCATGTTACCAAATACTGTTCCTTCCCGCCAGTATGCCGGGACTGTGGCAAAGCTCCGCATTAGTTCGACCCAAACTGTAAGTAGTTTCCTCGTTGCGTGGCTTGTGGAGCGTCTACGCACATTTCACTCAGCCCTCATTGTCCTGAGCGAAATATATCTGAATCAGTCCTTCCTCCAACACTAATGATTCATTATCTACGACATCTGCCACACAGCCTACCCCTCCGACGCTTCGGAAAGTAACCTGGGCTCAAACAGCCGCTTCTTCTGATCTGACTCAGGTTATCAACAGCCTTCGCCAAGAAGTACAGGAATTACGGAAGAAAAATTAGAGACTTCGTGACCTCATGCTGAACCCAAAAAAAAGGGGGGGGGGGGAGTTGGTCCCCAACGCCAAGCCGCACTCGGTCTCGAAATAAAAGAAGGAGCTGTTCTCCGACACGTCGTTCCAAACCGGTCATAGACAAGAACTCTGCCTACTTTCACATTATTGGGCTCCTGCGACAAAAACGGGCTCAAGAATCTAATAAGCTGGAGCATGCGATTCGGTCGGAGATGGCTAACACTCCAACACAAGCCATTGATACCATGCAAACTAGGTTTGAAAATATGTTTGATGAACTGTAGCGCAATGTCCTCACTGATGACAATAAGCGCCGCAAACCAGGGCCTTCCTCATGAGCTCTTTCGCTCAGAGGGTGCATTGGAATTGTCGTAGTTTTAACCAAACGCGCTCCACTATCCGTAATTATGTTCAAAGGCATCGCCTCTTGTTTCTTCTTCTCCAGGAGAAGTGCGGCACGTGCTCGCTTCCTGGTTACCGTGCTTTTCAGACACCAACCATCAAACATAAGCGGCAGCTTCCCAAAAGGCAGGCAGCGCTTCTGGTGTAATGACTGCCCAGCCACTCAATTGGACATTCCTGATTTCAGTTCTAATGCTCGTGATATGGTAACTGTTAAAATTTGTCCTCCTGGCCAAAAGCCCTTCGTGGCCGTGTCTGCGTGTTTTCGCCCAGGAAATATTTCAGTTAGACACTACACATGGCTGGAGACGCATAGCCAAGCATCTAAGAACCTCCCTGTGCTCATTTGAGGTGATTTTAATACTCATCACCCTGCCTGAGGTGCCCGAAAGCCGAATAAACGCGGACAATATCTTTACGACGCTATTGAACTCTCTTCTGTAGAACTTTGTAGCGCCCCCGACACCCCTACAAGAATAGGATTACATAGAGCACAGAGAGACACGACTCCAGATCTTACCCTCGCCAGCCCCCAATATGTTCGACACTGGACAGTCTCGACCCTGTCATGGGGCAGTGATCACCGCACAATATTTGTGGCACTTCATCGAAAACGCCTCCCGATTAAAACAACAACAACGATGACTAATTGGAATACTTTTCGTAGTAATCTTACTGGATCGTTCTCGACAGTTGAGGGCCTTGTGGACAATGTTCAATAGACCCGTGAGCTGGCACACGAAACAGTGCCATGCGAAGACCGTACTCAATCAATGGATAACCATTTAGGCAATTCATGGAAAACAGCAGACTATTTAGAAGATACCGCTCGCATGACAAACGACACTCTGACCTCATGAAAATTGAGTGCCAATTTAAACTTATCAATGAATATCACCTCCCACTTCAAAGTGAAGCCTGGCAATCCACCTGCGAATGCCTTGGCCGTGTACCGGGCCTCCAACGTCTATGGCGCATTTTTCGTAGCCTCAGCGGGAAAGGCAAAGGCAACCCTCCTCTGGCCGAGCTGTTCTTCAAAGCAGATCCGTCCGTTGTTGATTGATTTATTTATGTGGTTTAACGTACCAAAACCACTATATGATCATGAGAGACGCCGTAGTGGAGGGCTCCGGAAATTTCGACCACCTGGGGTTCTTTAAAGTGCACCCAGATCTGAGCACACGGGCCTACAACATTTCTGCCTCCATCGGAAATGCAGCCGCCGCAGCTGGGATTCGATCCCGCGACCTGTGGGTCAGCCGCCGAGTATCTTGGCCACCAGACCACCGCGGTGCGGCGATCCGTCAGTTGTGGAAGACCAAGTTATTACCACTTTTTTTCCTTATGCTTCACTCACTTCGCCTACATCTTCGAAAGCCGGCACCATAACGCAACCTGACCCAAATCTCGAGCGATCGCCCATTTAGCATGGGAGAAATGCTAGCAGCCATCAAACATGGGCGTCCTCGATCGGTGTGCCTGGCCATGACTAAATCACACGGAAAAAACTCCGCAACCTCGGAGATGAAGCCCAGGACGCACTTTTGGCGCTAATCAATGACCTCTGGGCCTCAGTAAATGTTCCGGAGAACCTTAAGCTGCCTCTTATTTAGCCTATTCCGAAACATGGAAAAAAGAAGACCCTCTGCAAGAACCTCCGGCCAATATCTTTAACGTCTACTTTATGTAAGCTCATTGAAAGCATGATTCACGCACGCATGTCCCATTACCTCGAGATAACCCGGCCGGGATACCATCTAGCCCAGGCGGGTTTTCGCCCTAACCTCGGCACCCATGACGGTCTTTGTCTGCTACGGCGCGTTATCAATTGTACCTCACGAAAGATGTTACCTGACTACTTGCTGGCCGTCGACATGCAGAAAGCGTTCGATAACGTTCACCATAACGCCATTCTTCAAAAACTAGCTAAGTGCTACCCAAGTCAGCGTGTGTAGACATGAATTCAGAATTTCCTTGCAGCTTCGCTCATTCGCTTAAGCGGTGCATCACCTTAACGGAGCCCGAAGACTTACTACATGGACAGAGCTAGGTGTTCCACGGAGATCTATTTTAGGACTGACACTATTTAATTGGGCCATGTGCAGGGTAGCAGAAACCTTGAACCGGACACCACGGCTATATTCACCATCTATGCTGATGATAATTTTATATGGACAGAGGCATGGGATTATTCTGACAAAAAATCCATGAAGACCGAGCTGCAGGCAGCCCTCCTTCAGGCAGCCCTACTCAGCCCTACTCAGGCAGCCCTACTCAGGGCAACCCTACTTAGGCAGCCCTACTCAGGGAAGCAAGCTTAGATATCATCGACATATACATGGACGCTACCCTCACCGATGGCGAAGCTTGTATAGCATGGATCTGCGCGAAGACCACCGAGTACACTGGGACCTACTGGTGCCATCTACCGAACGGTACTTCTATGCATGCCGAACTACTTGCCATATGGGGAGCGACTGCAAGCCTCCCATACACTATACAGAAACTCTTTCGTGTCTTTACCGACTCTCACACTGCCTGCTCGGAAATGTTTCGTTCGGCGTCGGAGGATGCTACAGCTGCTGCAATTCAAAGCATCATTCGTAGGCATGAAAAAACCGACAGGCCAATAGAAATTATCTGCGACAGTGACATTGCGGCAGTGACGTGCAATCAGTGCGGGCTGCGCTGCCGCGCAGACCTTCACCATTTATTGTGGCAGTGTTCCGCATTCGAAAAAGGGCGAATGGCCATACGATTTCTGCAAGCCACAAAGTATCGTGAAGCGCTCCTTATGACCCGGACATGCAGTTATTTTTTGCCCAATATGGAAGTCAGAGCGGCCTGATCAGAGTGGTTTAGGGGGTCGACAAACCACAGTACTGACCCTATACCGCCTCAGTCCCAGTGATAGCGAATACAATAAGTGTAAAACTCGTGACACTGTGAACTAGTATAGTGTAATTGGAAGGTACTGCTCATTCCCACAGAGGTCCTGTGCCTCCATTTTTTTTTTCTTTTTTCAATAAAGAACTTTCCATCCATCTATCTATCCAAACCAAAACACACCAATCTCCTTAGAGACCACATTATTATCCGCAAAGACCGAGATGATGCAACCACATCATCAAATGTCGATGCTATTGTATTAAACAAATGCATAGTGTGTCAAGATTTGCAGATACAAACGGCCCTTGTAGCAGTGGCCATTCGTGCTGTTGTTTTAGGCAAACTTGTTACTGTTTGCTCAGTGTAAATCTCCCTCATTATCAAAGCAGACACAAGAATCTCAGTCTTTTATGGATCAACTACCTGAACCACATATTGTTTTTGACTCTAAGAGTGATGCGTGAGACCACTTGATTGAGAACTTTATTCTTTCCACTGATGCATGCATCCTAAATAAGAAAGAACCGACGTTTTTTAGCCTTGGGAACAAAACACAATCGTGCATTTATCTTAGCATTGTTTCTCCTACACGTTTACCTGCTGTTAATTAGGATTTCATTGAAACTCCTATGGGAGTGATCACTTTCCCATATTACTGAAGACGCCAAAAGAAAATGAATTTTTATCTCAGGCTCCAACTTGGAAGGTAGACAGAGCTGATTGGGAGAAGTACCAGAGTCTTAGTACTACATCGTGGGCCAAGGTCTCCTCTCTAGGAATTGTCTCTGCTGCTATGTATTTTACCGACTTTACTATTGACGCTGCTTCAAAATGTTTCCCTGTTTCTTCAACTGTATTTTAACTGTTTCTTCAACTATATTTTACCGCTTTTACTATTGACGCTGCTTCAAAATGCTTCCCTGTTTCTAAAACTCCATATGGGCTTCTGGCAAGATTCCCTCTGTTTGGAAAGAGGCCGTCGTAATACCTATTCCTAAACAGGGCAAGGATCCATCTTCTGTATCGAGTGTATTGCTCCGACTAGCTGCCTGTGCAAATTATTTGAAAAGATTATTGACGGCCGATTAGTACGCTTCCTGGAATCATACAAACTCTTCGACCAATATTAGTGAGGATTGGGAGAGGGTCGGTCCACTACGAACCATCTCATCCGCATAGAGGCGCAAATATGCGAAGCTTCCATTCATAAGCAGTTTTTTCTATCTCTCTTCCTTGACACGGATAAGGCATACGATACAGCATGGCGTTTTGAAATATTGAGAGACCTCTCACGCTTAGGTATACGAGGTAATATGCAAGTGTAATCGAAAATTTTCTGTCCAATCGCACATTCCATGTTTGAGTGGGCAGTGCGTTATCACGACCGTCCTTGCAAGAAATGGGAGTGCCACAAGGCGGTGTCTTCAGTTGTACTCTTTTTACAGTAAAACTGAACTCCCTGTAATTGTGCATCCCACGTAACATCTTTTATTCAGCATACACTGATGGTCTACAGATAGCCCCACCGCGGTGGTCTAGTGGATAAGGTAGTCGGCTGCTGACCCGCAGGTCGCGGGATCAAATCCCGGCTGCGACGGCTGCATTTGCGATGGAGGCGGAAATGTTGTAGGCCCGTGTGCTCAGATTTGGGTGTACGTTAAAAAACCCCAGGTGGTCGAAATTTCCGGAGCCCTCCACTACGGCGTCTCTTATAATCATATGGTGGTTTTGGGACGTTAAACCCCACACATCAATCATGGTCTACAGATAGGTTTGAAATCCTGAACCTGTCGCTCCGCATGCGAGCGATAGGTTCAGCTTTGTGTTAACAAAATCTGTAAATGGGTAGATGAGAGTGGTTTCAGTCTTAATCCACTAAATGGCTTCTGTGTTCTGTTCTCTAGGAAGAGAAGCCTCTACCCCGATCCCCATATAGAGTTGCAGGTTGAGCGCATAACTGTCAAGTGTGAAAAAATATTCAAGACATATTTCTAGACACGAAGCTCACATTTGTACCACACATTAAGCACATTAAGAGAAAATGAATGAAGACAATGAAGATCTTAAAGGTGCTGTCCCGCACTTGTTGGGGCAGTGACAGAAAATGTCTGATGAGCCACTACAAATGCCTTATCCGCACGCGTCTAGACTGTGGAGCGATAGTATACCTGTCCGTCAACTAGGCATTCGCCTTTCTACGGGTGCGTTTCGTACAAGCTCCTTGGGAAGCCTTTACGCGAACTCAGACTAATGGTCGCTACATATACAAAGATTGTACCGATATTTTACGTATTTTTGAAGATAACCACAAGGACCTACCACGCCACATACCCTGCTATAAACGACACATCCAGCTGCCAGCTCTTTCAAAACCGACTCACAGTGAAACAACCCTTCTCGCAGCGTGTGCGAGCACTAGCTGAGGACACGGACACCCCATTGCTCGAACGCTGCACAATGACTCCTACTTCATGCACCCCGCCATGGCAATAGCGGGTTAAAAATTGTGACACATCTTTTATGAACATGATAAAGCGTGCCTCAACCCTACACATTCAGGTGTACTTCTGCGAATTAGCACGCAAATACACCTAACCTGATTTTTTAACTAATGCATCGAAGACTCACGCGGGGCTGGCCTACGCAGCGGTGCGCCCATATTTTTCGGATGCCGGTATTCTCCACCCTCACACAAGCATTTTCACACCCAAGGCTTACGCAATACTGGCGGCAGCAAAACATAATAAAGAATCAGAAACAAGTAACGCAGTCATATACATGTATTCATTAAGCATCGTAAAAAACCTTAAAAACCACCATAAAGTACAAAAAGGCTTCAAGGCCCCCCGGCAGAGGCAACATACCCCTTTGGCCTCAGCTTCACGTAGACGGCACCCCTAGCCTGACCAACTGACCAACCCAGGGGAAATCGGCAGTCGCCATTTGCTCTCTCTCTCTCCTTACATCTTCGTCTTTATCTCTCACTTTTATCTGTCCTGTCTTCTACTTTCTTCTGTTGACTTCCAAACGTCCTGGCGGCTAGGGTTAACCCTCTGCAAATCGCCTACCTTAGTCGAGGTGCATTGGGTTATAGCAGTGTTGTGCCGTTGACGTCTGCAGGCTTTCAGCATCTCTAAACTTGCAGCGTGCCCTCGTTGGTCTCCATGGTGGGTGGTCGCCCACGCTGCTGAATAAAAATAAAACTGGCATGCGTAGAGCATTCCCTTTACCTACCAATCGTACCGGCTTGAAACGGGTACGCGCCGATGACAAATTTTTTTAACAGGCATACCGAAACCTTTCCTCACTTTCATGTCATTCACTGTGAGAAAATTGGAAAGCAGGCCAGGGCCGTCTCTCCTTTCGTAGTTGCTAAATGGCTTACCGAAACTCTTGACGCTGGATACAAGGTAACCAAAATGGCTAGCGGAGACCTTCTTCTCGTAATTCGAGACGAAGAACAATTTGAAAAGCTAGACCGTCTCTCAGCTTTCGGTGACATACCGATAACCATAACACCACACAGATGAATGAACACAACTCATGGAGTGGTATCTGACATGGACTTACTTGACCTGACCAAGACTAAACTTTTGGAGGGGTGGAAGAGCCAAATTGTGACCAATGTAGAGAGAACTATAATCATACCGATAACCATAACACCACACAGATGAATGAACACAACTCATGGAGTGGTATCTGACATGGACTTACTTGACCTGACCAAGACATACCGATAACCATAACACCACACAGATGAATGAACACAACTCATGGAGTGGTATCTGACATGGACTTACTTGACCTGACCAAGACTAAACTTTTGGAGGGGTGGAAGAGCCAAATTGTGACCAATGTAGAGAGAACTATAATCAGAAAAGACAACAAGGAAACACCATACGAACACCCGATACTCACGTTTGCAACTAGTAAATTGCCAGAAACCACTCAAACGGAAGACCTCTCTCAGGCCATACACACAAAACCACGGTCGTTGCTTCTAATGTCAGAGGTATAACCATGGCTTTAAAGTCTGTCGTGGTTGCCAGACCTCTGCACAATGTGGAGCCCTGGGCCACGTGTCTGAGAACTGCAAAGAGCAGCCGCACTGTGTAAACTGTGGCGAAAAACACACTGCATATTCACGTTCGTGTCCATACTGGAAGAAAGAAAAAGAGATAATAGGGCTGAAGGTGAAAGAAAACATTTCTTTTAAGGAAGCAAGGAAAAAGGTCTCACCATTCTTTGGCCCTACATATGCTGATGCGGTGCGTCAGGGGGCACCGCCGCACCAGCCCTCGCCACTCCTTCGGCCCACGCATAGCGAGCCGCTGGTTGTGGCACCTGCCCCAAGGCAGCTGTTGTCCAGACTACACCGCCTACTCCCGAACAGAGACCGGAGACCCAAGGGTTCTCAGGTCTCAAGGCCTCGCCTCACCAGGCGAGGTCCGGAATTCTAAACACCGGCTTGCACGTGCGGGCTTGCAGTGCTTCCGAGGAGGCATTGGATACGTCGGTACCCTTGATGCTGAAAGAGCGGCGTGGCTCCTTAGAGCGTGTCAAAAAAGCAGATAACGAGGCCTGGTGACGGATCTGTTACTTAAAATCAAACTTTCTGCCTAAACAGCCACTTGTTCTCCGTACACACAGCACTACATTACTTTCACAATGAACTCTCAAAGAATACAATGAAATGTCAGGGGCCTTCTCAGAAACCTTCACGATATTCAAGATATTTTACACGAACACTCGCAAAAAGTGTTCGCAGTGTGTGAAAAAGCGTTCGCAGTGTCACACACTCGCAGTGTGAAACACACTGAAATCCAAAACACACCAACATTTTACGTAAATACGCTATTTTCCGATAGAACCATGATGATGCTTTGACATCATCCGGAGGTGTTGTCATTATTGTGAATCAAGGGATTGCATGCACACACTTTACACTCCAAACATCCCTTAAGGCAGTGGCTATTCGATCTGTGCTTTTCGACAAACTGATCACAATTTGTATTCTTCACGTACCTCCGAGTTATCACCTACAAAAACATGACTTCCAGTACATGATCGATAAACTTCCGGAACTTTTTGCTCTCCTTGGAGACTTGAACGCGCATAGCAGGCTATGGGGTCACTCTCGTTGTGACGCCCGAGGTTGACTGATAGAACAGTTTGTTCTCTTTTTCAGAGCGTGTCTCCTGAATTGAAAAGACCCAACCTATTATAACCTCACTAACAATACCTATTCCTCCATATACCTAATCATAGTATCTCCACTTACTGCAAAAAAACCTGTTCTAGCGCAGGTTGCTTAGGCGATGACATGTAAATTGCAGAGTCGGCTCTCTTGATATAAACACTCACAATACACATGCTCCAGCACACTCAACTAGGACCGCGTCTCCGCTTGAAGCGTGCCAGGTGCCGCCATTACTTGGTCAAAATGCGGTGCAGAAAAGCGCACTTGCGAATTATGAAAAAAGGTTCATTTATTTCCGATACGTAAACTTAGCTGGCACACGAGACTCCAGCTGTCCCCTAGAACTACAATGCACTTTGGTGTGCGTTGCAGGATCACTAGTGGTATGATATGGTTCTTTTAGGCGAGTAATGCGACGTAACGTTCAAAGTTCTCAATAACAATGCTGAAGGTTACAAATGAGTTTGTGCTAATACGAATTACTTTTTTTCGCAAAGGTTGGCCTTTGGTTCACTGAACTTACTGATCCACCGATAAGGTTCTTGCTTAGTGGAATCGTTAGATCTCAGGTGAGTTACTTTCTCGTGATTTAGAATGTTTCTCAGTTTCGCTTCTGCTTTTGGTAATGTCCTAACCTATACAAAGGAAAATACCATACAAATAAACAAAATAGGCTCATTTTACCACTTGCGTGATAACATATTCGTCACATAACAGTACTCATACGATAATATGCTGATATATTTGTACTTAACATATCACTAGTAGTCCCCGCTGATAATACCTAAATTCCACTACACTCCGCGGATATTACGCATTAAAATGCGGCGGTGGACGGAAATATTTTCTTCCCAAGCGCCTCAAGTCATGCTATAGAGTATCCAGTTCATAATTAGGATTCTATGAACGAACGGATATAGCTGAAGTAGAAGAGTTTTATCTAAAGAAAATTTGTTTGCACTAAATAAAAATGTTCTAATACTCCGACTGGCAGGAATTCTCAACCTATAGAGCTTACCCAGCGAGGCATTGCTTAGTGCGTAAGGTGTCTCGTTGCTAAGTTAATTAACTTGGGCTGGCTTCCTGACTAGGGAGGTCGAAGTTACATTGGGACTAAATGCTAAGAACACCCAAATGCTTAGACTTTGGTGCCCGTTGAAACCCCAGTGAGTCGAAACTTACTGGGTTTACTAGATGTTAATGGTTGGCGCAATTCTGCCACGAAATATTACATGCATTAAGAAGGCTCCTTCCAATACATGGCTTTTGTTGTGATTTTTTTAAGATACGAAGCAGCACTTTGACTAGCCTGTGTAACGCTGTCCATCCGTGTTCCCGTGCAAACGCACCGTACCACGTTCCCCCCGCCGCAGTTGTTGCAACGATGCCAAGTAGGTCAAGTCGCAGCTACGTGTTGACGTCACTCTGTTTCTTACCGCAGCAGCTTCCGGCTCCTCCCTTCACACCTAGGTGGTATTGCTTTACCGCCCACTCGCAACACACTTCTCTCTCACTTGACCCTCTCCACAGCTCACGACGCTTCACCACATGTTGAGTGGAAACACTCTTGTATGAAACTTGCATGAAACCGCGCCCGCCTCGCGTGTATTAAAAGAAATGTTTGCTTGAGTAAAAGCTACACCATGTTTCGCTTAAAACCGTTCTTCCAGCGCCCGCATCGACGCCAATTTTAGCCAGGTCAACTGCATGCACGCAACTGCTGTTTCGCATCATATCGTGGTTCCCTTTTGGGAGATGGTCCATAATTTTTTTGTCAAGCCACCGATGGCCTCCGAGATGAGTTCACCACTGACGCTAAAGGATGTATATAAACAGGTAGACATTAGGATGCAAAATGATGCATGCGTGCAGGCGGAGGATCTAAATGCATCAAGTCTCGGAGAAAGGTCTGACAGGTTACAATACCCTGTCTCACTCAAACTGAACGATTTTAAACTCTAATCGCTTAAAGCCCCAGCTAAAGCGTACGCCGTATGCAAGATACCCCTTGCACTGTGTCCTAGCATTAACCAACCCACATCCGCTTATCACCTTGCTTTAACCTCGCCTCACCGCGCAGCATAGGCTGAGGAAAAGCCGCCTTCAGACCATGTTCTTTAACGGAGACAGTACGCGAAGCCGCAGAGCCATGTTTACCTGGCTTGGCACGAGCCGAGTGGGAGCGACGAAAGCCCGCGCTTCTACTGGAGACGAGGTTTGCACTTGAAGCTGCGGCACAACCAGGTTTGCCAGTGAGTTTTTGGAGCACGGGAGTTAGGACATTCTCTAATGGTCTGTGACAGACTGTGGTTAAATTTCACATTGTCTATGCCAAGAGAAAAACATCAGCCAAGAAGCCCAAGTTGAGCCCCCATGATTGATCAGCTGTGCGTTTCTCAAGCTTTATGTGGGGAGTCTAAAGTGCATTGTCTATTATTTCTTTATTTGCTTTGATCTTGAATGTTCGCTCATGGACAACGCAGGTGTTTCACTCACAACCAAAAATAACCCAGCTGTCGACAAGGCCACCAGCAATAAAATTTATGCGCGACAAGTTCTTTAGCACTGTCGTCTTGAGACACACTTCAACCTCTTACGTGCTCTGAGATACAGAGTGTATATAGTTACTGCAACTCTGGGGGCTTTCAAAGCCAGAGAGTGATGGAGCATCATCCTTTATTACGGCACCAGCCAAAAGAAAGCTCCCACTTCTCCTCGCTCAGTTGTCGCTTGAGATCATGGCGGTGCCAGCAGCTGTACTGGACAGCTGACGTGCCGTATTTGATCTTCCTTCCCCGCAGGGGCATCTGCGCAAGCAGGCGTTTGGTGTGTAGCGACACCACGGACCCGAGCTAACGGAGGGGGGGGTTCTACTTCTTTCCCCACCTAGCCATGCGTGGCTTTACCGTGTCCGGGGAAAAGGGTATCCTGGCGTTTGAGCCGACGCCAGGTTATTGGACCTTTAAGGCCCCCCGGCAGAGGCAACACACCCCTTTGTCCCCGGCTTCACGTAGACGGCACCATTGGGCTAACCCACCCAAGGAAAATTGGCAGTCGCCTCTTCCTGTCTTGTCTTGTCTCCTAGGAGATCTTGGCTCTCTTTCTTTTTCTCCATCTTCGTCTTTTCTACTACTTTTGATCTTTCCTGTCCTCTCCTCACTTCATTTTACTTCTGCAATTCTCGGTGGCAAGTGTTAACCTGGTGTAGATATCCAACCTTGGGTAGATATATTAGGTTATAGCGGCCAGGTACAGCTGGCGCTTGCGTCTCCTTCGCGTCTCGCAGCGCCCCCTTGTTGTGCTTGGTGGTGGGTCGCTGGCATGGCCACTGAATAAGCTACCTAATTCATGGGAACTCCTAGCCCTCTCGCAACCAATTGCCCCTCCAAGATGTGGCGCACCGATGCAATTATTGAATTTTCACCAAACAAAAAAGATAGCTTCTCGAAATACCAGCTCACCCAATGTGAAAGTGTAGAAAAGAAAGCTAGAAGCATTTCTCCTTTCCTTGTGTCCAAATGACTTATAGAAACGCTAGGCATCGGCTACAACGCCACAAAGACCACCAGTGGTGACCTGCTACTCGAAATAAGAGATTACACACAGTACCAGAGACTGCATGACCTTGCATCATTTGGTGACCAGCCTATCACAATCTTACCGCATCGAACAATGAACACCGTGAAGGGTGTTGTATGAGATGGAGACCTGATGGACCTCTCTGATGAGGAATTTCTAACAGGCTGGAAAGACGAAAATGTCATTCAGGTGCAGCGTATCAAAATGAGAAGAGGAAAGACAGAACCCCCAATGAAAAACATTATACTCACTTTGGCATCTAGCACTCTCCCCAGTGAAATAGCAACAGGATATCTTAAACTTCCAATCAGACCTACATACCCAATCCGCGGCGCTGCATCAAGTGTCAGAGGTTCAGGCACGGCTCCCAGAGCTGCAGAGGACAGCTTACCTGTGCAAAATGCGGCACCAAAGGTCATGCCGCTGACGATGACTGTCAATTACAAGTCCACTGCGCAAACTGTGAGGGTGACTATCCCGAATATTCCAGGTCATGCGTGGCCTGAAAAAGGGAAAAAGAAATAATAATCACAAAGTTTAAATTGAACATAAGCTTCCGTGAAACGCGGCAGCGCGTTTCCCCACATTGAGCAGGGAACACATCGTATGCCGAACTGGTGCGAAAGGGGTCAGCACCACTTCGGTTCTCGGCAATGCCTTGGATTACGCTTAGTGTGCCGAGGCTCAGCAGGGCACCGTGGGGGAAATGTCTTGGCGGATCAACTTGCTGCATCTGCCCAAAACAACGCTGCTACCAATACAACCGTAGCTGTCACTACGCTTGACCTGAAGCCCTTCCTTGGACGGCAGCTCAGGGCGTGTTGGCAGTGGCTATGGGATAGACAAACACAAAAGAAATTACATCTAATGAAACCTATGCTTGCATATTGGCCACCAGTATACAGATCACGCTAGACGCAGGTAACACTCACCAGATCACAGACAGGACACACACACAGCACACATGCATATTTGTTGACTGGCGGTGAGCAACCCATCTGTAAGAGATGTGATAAACCGCTCATAATTTTTCATATACTTGTTCAGTGCAATGAGCTAGACTCTCTAAAAAAAACCACTTTTCACTTCCCTACCGACAGCAACTTCTATTGCATGCAGTCATGTTCATCGGTAGAGATCCTCTTTTTAAGCTTGAAACGCTGTTCATGTTTTTTTTTAAATATAAGTAGCTTCCACTCCATATTTTAAGGTAATCTGTAGCACTACCTATCTGCAGAGGTCGAGGATGCGGTGGCTTCATTAAAGACAGCACCTGCCTCGCTGCCCTTGGGCTCAAGGGCATGCATTTACAAGGTATTCGTGCTAATCTTATTTCCTCAATGTAGTTTCATCACCACCAACACAGTCTTTTACTTCTGCTACACATATTTTACGTCACTTACATCATTTTAAATTCTTGTATGTTTTAACCCACTTCCGGGCGCCGAATTTTAGGCGTTTTTACAGCCACGAAACATTATCATAGTTCATATCCTGTACGTATTGCATCAAATCATGCACCGTTGCCACTTTATCAACATTTTCCATGGCACTCTTTGGTCCAGTATGGCCCTTGCGCCATTCAAACACATATATTTTCATCGTTTGGTCTTCCTTTCTCAGCTGATCAGGAAGGCCTGCTACAGCTCGGGGTCTTCTATTCTGAAGCCCTCCATACGAGTCTTCTCAAAGCATGCCTACAGAGTAAATGTGGATCCTCCCAATCTTTACACAATTTGAAGCGACCCTAGCACTGCCTTGGATAGAAGCTGCTGCAGCTAACCGGGCACAAATACATGTCTATAATTTTGCAGGAGGAGCCAGACGTTCAGCTGTTTTAGGGTTAGTTCTGTGCAAGCTAGTGAGTACCAGGCCCTTTCCAGATGACGAATTTTTCTGGTGCGTTACTATGATGGGCAGCAAGCGAGTGAGTGACAAATTGGCACAAACCCCTATCCGACAGATACTCCGATGGCACTACCAAAAGTAATTTAAAGGGTGGCGCTTTTCTGCGAACTGTTGCGAGTCCTACCAAGCCTGTGTTTTTACAATGCGCGTAACATATCACACAAATAGGATGTTCATAATGTACCAGTAACACGCAACAAGTCGCAGTTTCATGCTTTGAAAAATTATTTTACTGTGGCCATGAGCGTCGGCAGGATTGTTCTTGGAGGATGCAAAATCACGGCTGGCGGAGGAGGAAATCGTTAGTGTGGTTCGAGGGAAGTGGGGGAGTTCTGGTGTTGCTTGAGGGCGGCTAGTGCCCCTTTCGCATCCCCCTGCCGACGCCCATAACTGTGCCTTCATTTTATGTGTTACATTGACACACTAAAGCAGACGGAAAGGAGGTGTCTTCTACGTACACCACGATGCCAAGACGGCACACCAACACGCTCTGCTTAGCGTACCCACCATATACAAGCGGTACGTGGGATATTCAATCCGCTGAAGCTTTTATGAGCGAAAGCGATGCAGGCATTTTGACCTTTAGCCAGGCTGCGGCACTATTTGCAATTAGTTTCCGCAGCAACCGCCATGAATCACACAGCTTCGGATTCGAGGCTGCTTGCCACACGCTCCTGCGTTGTCTCTCATAGTTTTAGCGATATCACATGACGTTCTCACAACGTTGACAGTTTGCTGTCGGCTTTGTATTTTGAACACAGCGTGTAGTTTGCAAGTGTGTCTAATCAATGATAGGTCGATTTGGCCTCGTAGGTTGCCAATGGTTGCTTCCCGTCGTGATTGTTAAGTCATTGGTATCAGCCGACGTAAAAAGGCATTTCTCGAGTACTGAGTAACACTAAGTATGCATTCACTTTTTATTATACTTTCACACTCATTGTTTTTCACAGAGTGTGAACATAACAGGACGAAACATTTGTGGGCTGACGCTCAACGATATGAGCAACCGCAATGTATGTGGAGCGGACTCTCTTCACGCATTATATGCCACCGCAAGGCTGTTTCAATGGTGCGGCTCGGGACATTGCGACCTTGTCTTGCAGCTTACCAAGTACGTGAGCTCTGTTGAATATATTTGAAAGTGTCCTTTGTGTGACAATTTCAGGGAACGCAGTGTTTTCGATGCTCGAGGAGCGCGTCATTTCTTCTGCTTAGCAATATGCCTGCTTATTGCCGTAGTTACATGAAATTCAAGGCTCGTAAGCCGATGCCCGAGCAAATGACCATTTCGGGTACAGGAAAGAGCTTAAATACTGAAACAGCTGTGCTAAAATGTGGTATTTGGCAGTAGCCAAGTCTATCAGCCACGATTAAAAAAACAGCGGTGGTATTCAGTCGGACTTTTCTTTTTTTCTGCGGCAAAGCGAGAAATCTTGACATTAACTCAAGTGTAGATACTACAGCCATACGACTAACGTCGACTACTCGAAAATATATAACCTGGAGTTCATTCGTGTTCTTTTTGTTTTTACTTTTTCAGTCTTTCATACGATAACTTTTACACATGCAATCTTTTTTGTTGTAGTGCTGATCTGGCGATGTACATCAATGAGACATCAATTAATGCGCAAGTCAAAGGTAGGTATTTTTCATTGCTTTAGTAGCACTCGCAATATTTGCCGTACTGGCAAATACGTACCTCCACATTCACAGCGTTTTGATCGTAAGCTCCAGATGACGGGTTCTGTTGTAGGGCTGGGCAGTGGTGCATTCCTAAAACATACCATGCAAAAAATCACTTCCTTGCCGTTCAGGTCACATTGCAAAATTATTTCAAAGTCTGAGCACGCTATTTAGGCGCAAAAATGAACACTTCTGAAATACATCTCTGTTGAATAGAATTAGTTATACGTGGTATTAAAAGTTGATCTGGAAATAAAATAAATCCTAAAGTAGTACTCGATCTTGGGAATTTTCAACTTACTTTTTAATGTAAAAAACAAAATTGAGGGTGACTAACAATTGCCCGATGCTTTCCCCTTCTAAAGTGTTTCTTAACTTTTCGCTAAGATTCACGTGTTCAAAACCGATTCGGCAAAGTGCGGCAAACGTCAGCGCGATAAGGTTCAACACTCATAGCAGCACTGGACCAGTAAGGCACTTTGCAAGTCCGTGTCTGACATTCCATCTAACGAGCTTTTCTACCTGCGAAAATAGTGATACCGAAAATGCGTATGCTAATAAATATTGGGCGTAATACGGCTTTAATCGGGTAATTTAGAAGCTTCTTAAAAGCCACCGCACAATGTACCACGAGTTAATTTAAATTATATCGTCGAATCATCATTGAAGGTTTGTTGGTATTTGTATAGTATTTGTAGTCGGCATCAAGAGAGACTGACACAAGGGCTCTGCAACCTGATGATGAGCATGCAGATCAGAATATTCGTTGCATGGCAGAGCGTGCAGACCTTCCTGGCTTAATAGGTTACATCACTACTCAGCTAATCTCGTAAGCGGCCAAAATACACTGTAAAAAATTTTTAAAAAAAAACAGCAAATGCATGGCAAGTTTGGTGACATAGGAGTTTTGTTCCTAGCTGTTTTATGCTTTTCATTTCAGAGTGATTTTCCATCTAATGTGTGTCATTCATTTTCTATATTTTACAGAGACTATTTTTTGACACCTTCTTTAAAAAAAACAAGCTGTTTTTGTATTTTCACGCAATCTTTCTGCGAATGCATTTTCTGTTATTTTGCAGACTCTTCCTCTTTAGAATGGAGTTTTGGTTACATACTATTCTTGCAATAGTCACAATTCTCCCAATAATGCTTTTTCTGTAATTGTACACAAGTTTTCTCTGCTTTGAAGAATGTTAAAATGAGAAATATTTTGCGATCATACTTTGTTTCTATATTGCTTGTGATCTTGCTCATTTAGAAAAAATGTATTTTTTTCTCTCCTAAACTCAGCACATGGTTTGACTGAAATTTAGATACTTGTACAGTTTACGTACCATGATCTACAATACCATGCAGAAAATAGCATTAATTGGGCAAGCATGGCACTAGCACTAAAACCAATGTGCCATATTTACTAGTGAATTTGAAGACAATTGTATGAGTTGTCAAATTTACTCTTTACTCGAGCTCAATAGAACTTGTAATGAACCAGAGAACTCACCAGGGCAGCCGCCTAGGCCGATGAGCAATACTGCTACTTCAATGATCGTCGTGACTTTGAGGTTCCTTCTTGGTTTATTCCCGCCATTGCGCTTGAAGAAACAAAGAAGTGAGAATAATAAGCCAGAATTGCCACAAGGCCGATATTGCCTACTACTGCCAAAGCTTAGGCGCTGCCCGAAGCATGGCTCAGACACTGCTAACCTTAGAACTGTTTCCCTAACGTCCCGTTCGGGTTAAGCTTTCAGATGTCATTTTCAGTCGCCTAAATAAGTGCACAGGAAACAATCCCTTTCTCGCGCCAACAATGAGGGGCTTTTTACACGTAACTATTTTCCAGGACGCCATGATAAGGTTCATGCATGACATTTTTACTCCATAATTGTAGCAAGAACACTCATCTTGCTCTGGGCCTGGACCTTCGCGGTGCGATCAACATAAACCATAGCTCTATTTAGGTGAACCAGACATGATTACCTATAGCAAGAAAATATCTAACTGTATCCGCAAATTTATGAGCAGTACACAGCCGTCTTTAAATTTTATGATGTAACAACGCAAAAAAGAAAGATAAAAATAATCATCCCAGCTCTCCGTACGACGGGTTAACCAGGGAAAGCTCAAACGTCAGGCCCCGGCATTCGGCAGTGGGTTCAAAATTATTGGCTACATGATCTTGCTTCCCAATGATGTTCTTTTCAAAGAATATTGGACTCATTTCTTCAAACAACCTGAATGTGTGCATACACGTTGGGCTTTGGTTTACCGCAGTGTTTCTTTCACGTGCCGCACATTGTGTCTCGTATGATCACGGTAATAGAGGAGTGTAAGGAATGGTTCGATTCATTTCGCAATATCGTTCTCGAACTACACGTGATCAAAGGCGCCACAGGCGAAGCCGAAGTGCCACTGGAGAAGCCTCTGTCTGAAGTGCGTGTTCGCACGGCGAACGCACTCTCACATTCGTGACGTTGACGCTGGTGTGCCCGCAACGTCACTTGTTTTAATGCGGCGTTGTTTGACACGTTTGACATCCCTAGCTAACTGGGCGGCGTGCTTTACAGGATTCGCTAGCCACCGGCGCTTGCATTGCCCTGGGTGATTTAGCGCGGCCTGAAAGGCCGCCGCATCATTGGTTGCTGCTGGCACTCGATCTTGCGGACCTTTTTTTGCAACCGGACTGCATTATCGGCCCGGCGAATGCAAGCGCTCTCACGTTTCCACTGTTGGCGCTCTTCTAGAGTAATTCACGGCCTTTTTAAATAGAAGCTTTCAGTAGAAACTGATGCGAGCGTGCGCGGCGCCACGGCTACGACGGGATAGACGTCACTCACAAATGCAGCCAATGGCGCACGTGCTTGGGTGCGGCGGCGAGAATGACATAGCTGATAGCACAGACAATGGATACAACTCGTGACACCAATTCTGAACGGTCTTTCGTTTCTCCTGAGGCCATATACAGCTTCCGCCTGCAAGTATAAATGCACGGGAATACAAAACAGCAGAAGAAAGCCCGAACAACGAACGGCATGACGGTTTGTTCCCTCGCTCCAGCTGCCGCTTTTTTCTTACGCAAGCGTGTTGTTGAGTCGCGTCCGGTTGGAAGCCAAAGTAGACAACTGCTTACCTTAGGACGTATAATGTTTCAGCGTGTTGCTATCCAATTGAATTATTCATTCCTGTCGCAAAACTGCTTAATTTTTTTTTGTAATATGTAACTCGACTATCTTGCAGGTTTGACTTTCCTCGGTAAAGTCTGCACCAATTACAGCGCCTCGATTGCAGAAGATGCACCACATACGTACAGTGGAGTACTTACGGTCGCTCATGAAATAGCACATTCGTAAGTTTGTTTGCGGCTTTAAATTATGCCATCAGAGTGATGGTAGCGCAAGATCGGCAAGATTTTCAGCTTTGAAATCCTACAATATCATATCAGCCATAAATAAACTATCATTGTGATCAAAGAATAAAGCCATAAGACTAAAAAATGCTTCATAGTAGTAGCTGGAACCAGTAATACTATAACAATTAATTTACGCGACACAGTTTCACTTTACTGCGCAAATTGTGAAGCGCCCTCCACGCCCCAGAAATTCTGGAGGGAAGCATAATGTCTCAATGACCACTTGTCAAAATCACATATACCTGCAAAATTTTTTCAGCATGATCGGAGATGGTCGAAAGCTTACCTGGCGCAATTGATATGAAATAACATAATATATATGTCTATCTATACACAGAGTGTTTCAAAAAATGTGTTCAATATTCTTTAAAAATTACAAAACGACACTGTTTCCCTCACATTGGGCTAGAAAAATGAGCGAGTGTCAATAAGCGGCCTCGAAGTGTAGAGAGTAAATTCACGGTTGAAAACGGCAAGGCAAACAGTGTTGTCACTGAGGGTGTTGTCAAAGTGAACGGTAGATGCGCGTCAGCTAAATTACGCTCATTGCATCACTCTGCGGTGGTTACCAGTGGCCGATTTTTTAAAATTTCTAAGTGGTTATGGACTGTTCGTAGGAAGGAACTTCAACGTATCTTCTGTGTGTGAAACCTCAGTGTACTGTCGGAAGGTCCATGTCTTGTACGTGTATGAGGGTGGCTGACTGTGAGCAGTATCTACAGTGCGGTGTCACGAGGTGTGGGTATACCTTGCTATAAAGCCAGGTGTTGAGAAAGACACCTGTCTGAAGCTTGCGCCACAGGACGGCATCACGTCGGGGGAGGTCTTTATGAGCTGGAGGATGGCGGAGACGGTCTAGTCTGTAGTGCTGTAGAATGTTTGTGTTAGTAATAAAAGGAGTTAGTTCTTCGTGGGCCTGGGGGGGGGCGAAGAATGGGAATTGTAGGGCGCAAGGAACTCCGCCTGGCAGTTGAGATATCGGACGAGAGTGCGAGCCTGCGCATTTCCATGGCCTGCAACCGACTCGTGAGATTACCCAGCAATGCTGGGTAATCTCACGCGCACAGGAGGCTGCGATGTCCCAAGGGATCCCCACTGACCCGTTCTAACCATCGTAAACTACCCGGTCCCCGCTATTGGGAGAAGTAAAGTTTTGATCATCATCATCCTCATCATCGTAGGAAAGGAAGGGCTTGAATTCGCCCATTTTACTCGATCGGCTATCGCCAAGAAGTTATTTCTGTGAATTTGTATAGTTACTGCCTTAATCGTTATTTTTAAGCATCTGAAGATGCATTCTGCTTCAGGAAAGGTAACGCCGAAAGTGGCACGCAGATGCCTGCTTTCTGTGATTTTTCAAAGAATATTGGACTCATTTCTTCAAACAACCTGAATGTGTGCATTCAGGGGTGAAACAACCTTAATGTGTGAATATTTGCATATAGCGCGTGCTGTTAGCCATATCTACATCCATAATTAATATTGTATTCTATGAAGATAATGATGGTGATTAAAGCTTTATTTTGGTCCAGAGAAGGTGCAGGAGACAACCCGCGCCTCCCGGCTTATCCAACGTAGGGACCGCCAAGCCAAGCATGACGGCCCGTTCACGGGCACTCTCAACGACCAGGGTTTGATACTATACTCGTAAATCATGAGTGACCAATAACAATATAATTTTTGGCGCAGTGCTCTTTCACCACACCCGGAAAGGGAGCCACAAGGCCAGCCAACTAATTAATTTCATCGTTTTGGGCCATGGACATGAAAGAATTTGGTCTCTACTTTCAGACTCGGTGCAAGTCACGATGGTGACAATTTGACGCTTCCTATCGATGGTTATCCTAATGCGCTGAACTGTTCGGCAGAAGATGGATACTTGATGAAGCTAGCAAACGATGGACATAAAGGGCTTTCAAACTGCACAAAGGCCCAGATCAAGTGTCTTGTCGGGTACGTAAGGGCGATTTTCATCATGGCCTTGTTGGCTTTGCAAAAACGGCTTTATTGTTTTACGCAAATTCTTGTGTTGCTAAACTCGAGGATACTTGTTAGATTGTCAACGCCACCACACTACCAGAATACCTCTGTACATAAAATTGAGAAACACTTCTTAGAGCCGTAGCTTCTTTAAAATAATATGAATTGACAAACCATGGCACGTCTCATGATCGTAAACTATCTCGACTACTTAACCCATTTCCAATCTGCGCAATGACAGTGCCTGTCTTTATAGGTTAACTTCGAAATCAAATCGACTGTTATCTTGTGTTATCGCATTTTGCTGGTCAAGTCAATACAGTTCTTTGTTGCCCTTCACTCTCGTGTCCTCTGCCTACGTGATGGCGAATCAAAACAAAATCATAGATTTCCCTCAATAAAGAAACAGTGTCTATTTTTGTAAGTGTAGGGGGCCGTTTGGAGGGGTGGTTGCCTCAAAAGCATCCTGTTTTGCTATTTTCGCATACAACTGAATAGTTATGACGCATTTATCAGTAGTAAAGGGTAATATAGTCTCTTATTGAATGCCTTGTGGTTCACTACTAACGAAGTCGCCGATCTGCTCTTCCATACGCAGTACTTTGACACAGTCTTGCATCGAAGTACTAAATAACTCGAACTACCCGAACGGCTTTTATCCTGGGCAAAATATGACACTGGAAAAGTTTTGTAAAAATGCGTATCCGCAACATAAAGACGTAGCCCCTGACGTATGTACTTGCCATTTTCTTGTCACGATCATACAGTTATCATAATACATGCTTTCATGAGCCTATACCTACGTTTACTGTATGAGGGCGCAAATTTTGAAAATTTTTGCCACAGCTACAAATCTCTGCGTGCGCGGAAAGGCTGTGTTCAAGAAAATGACCCGCGAAGTCCGAAAAGAGTCAGCCAGTGTTTTATTTATATTCCACCAACGTATGTGCGGCTTCAACACTCAAATACTGAAAGTTATCGCCAAGTATGTTATTAGTGAACGACCAAATCACCATTGGCGAACATGATGATCGATCAAATAATGATGCTTCAATATGTAAATAAACTAGAGAAATGCCATAAGCGCTAGGAAAGTTCTACGACTGCTCGGTTGTTCAGCCACGGTGTTCTAGTGGCAAAGGTACTCGGATGCTCACCCGCAGGTCACGTGACTGAATCCCGGCTGCGGCGGCCGCAGATTTGGGTTGACGTTAAAAGCCCCAGGTGGTCAACAATTTTGGAGCCCTCCACTACCGCGTCTTTTATAACCACATGACGGTTTTGGGACGTTAAGCTCCACATATCAATCAATCAATTATCAAGTCACTAGGTTGGAAAATCAATCCGAATACGTTTATTATAGGTGGAACTGTTAGTTATGACAAGCCCCAAAGTACAGCTTCCTCACAGCTGCGTCGATAAACTCAATAATTCATGAGCCAAGCACGACATCAAGAAAGAAAGCATGACTACGGCACGTGACCGCACATACTTAAATTCTATGAGCGTAACTGCCATTGCATAAGCAGCCGTACGGATAGGTACAGTACCAGCGCTAAAGACCTCATGAAAAATTGGCGGCTGTCGATGCCAATAATTCACGCAAAAGATGCTGGCTCACAAACTTGGAAGTATTCATGATTTTCGACTGAATTTCAACATCTTCCACCTTTATGCTTTTGCTCGCTGCTTTCTTTAAGGCAATAAAAATGACGTGCCCAAGTTCGAGTTCAACTTTCTATTAGCGGTAGTCCCTGCGTAACCAGGCATGCATGTGTGAACTAAATTACACGTGATGTGCTGCTTTGCGAAAAACAAAATGGGTTTTCGAAATCCCACGTGACAGCGGGGTTTCAATATGGAAACACAGGGTGTGCAAACAAGGGCGCAAGAAGTCACGACACCGCAAACGCTGAATGACTACTCAAGAGACGCACAATGGTCAAAAAAAAGAAGGCACAGAAATGAGCGCGTGCCCATTTGGCCTGTGTAAAGGGACTAGATTGAGGCGTTTACTCTAGCCTTACACAGCATGAAATACTTGAAATGTTTGCGGCTGAGGAGCAGTCTCTGTATTTTGATGATCGCGCAACGTTGAGAACAAGAAGGCCCCCATAGAGTCAGTGATGATGATTTTTGCCGGCACGACTCGACCAATCTAAATGAAGACGTGGCTACTAATTTATCGTGTTGAAGCATTATCCCCGCACCCACTGCAGTGTAACAATTCTGGAGCTA